>NC_043716.1:383844-409600 GCF_006229205.1 Suricata suricatta
TGTGCAGAGAGCCTGCTCCGTGCGGCCTGGGCTGTGCAGAGAGCCTGCTCCGTGCGGCCTGGGCTGTGCAGAGAGCCTGCTCCGTGCGGCCCCGGTGGTGTGCAGAGAGCCTGCTCCGTGCGGCCTGGGCTGTGCAGAGAGCCTGCTCCGTGCGGCCTGGGCTGTGCAGAGAGCCTGCTCCGTGCGGCCCCGGTGGTGTGCAGAGAGCCTGCTCCGTGCCGCCCTGGCTCGAAGCCCTTCTGCAGGTGCGGCTCCTGCCGGGGCTTTGTGCCCCAGGGCCTGCGCGGGACACGGATGACGGCGCCTGCTGAAGGCAGACTGCACATGAGCAGAGCCCACGAGGAAGCTGCCTTGTGGGAGGGGGTCAGGGGCCCCGAGAGCAGGGAAGCCGATGCCTGAGCAACTACAGGCAGTAGGGCTGCCTTAACGGACCTTCATGTCATACCTAGTTCATTTCCGAAGTTCCAAAGAAAGAGCGGGATTTATGAGACAAGAAGAGCACCTTATTGGAAAAGAACAGGGAGATAGAAGAGCTGAATTCAAAATTCTGGACGTGAAAACCATACGCACGAAGTTCAGCATAGAGCAGACCCAGTCGAAGAGAGAATAAGCAAATCAAAAGCTGTGTCTGTGGAAAGCAGCGGGTCTGACGGAAGGGGAGCGGATTGGAGGTCCTGGGGACTCATTCACCACCGCCCGCCCCTGGAGGGGAGGAGGCCGGCAGGGCAGATTGTGAAGGGCTCTGGCTTCGGTCTTGGGGTAGTAGGGAGCCGGAGAAGGCTTTGGGGCAGGCATATCCCCTTTGGACGTCTGCATGGTGATGTTCTCTCTCGGGTGGGTGGGGAGGGAAGGCACCGGAAGGCAGCTCAGGGCCCGGTTGGTGGAGTCAGGATGAGCCAGGATGGTGATGGGGGATGGTGGGGGCCGAGCGGCAGAGGAAGGGCCAGCTCAGACCGAAACCAGACGGTGGCTCCGCTTTGGGGCAGTCTCCCCTGGCCTTGCTCTCCTCCCCACTTCTGCAATGTCCACTGCTTCGCAGCCAGACACCCCGTGCGGCAGTGCCCCCAGCGCCCTCCTGTCCTAGGGAGGCCTAGGACAAGTGTCCCTGAGGCCGAGGGCCCAACCGGGACTGTATCCTGATGGGGGGGGGGGGAGGAGAGGTTTCCTTCTTCCTGCAGGAGGTGCATGCGGTGGCCTCAGTGCAGACGGGGCCAGCTCTGCCGGGTCCTCCCTGTGGTCTGGCCGCCTGGGCGGCCACCCTCCGTCCTGTGGGCAGAGCCTGCCCGACACCCTCCCTGCCCACAGGAGTTGCAGGATGGCGCGTCTCCCCACAGAACAGGTCAGCCGGATCTGGACTTCGTAAGAATAGCCCTGGTCAGCCCAGGCTGAGTGGGGGCTGGAAGTGACCAGCTTCTGGAGTTGGACAGGGCCACTGCACACTGGGAGCCGCCCCTGGACAGGATCAGAGGGGCACAGGGTCCTCACTGGGCTGGCCCCTCTGGGGGCCCCTGAGGAGAAGGCCCCTGGGGCTCTGGAGACCGGGCAGCCCCCCCCACCTGGCTCCCTGCCGCGGCCCCATTGTCCCAGTCCTGTGGGCTCAGCACACGTGAGCTGCGAGGGCTTTCCCACACCCGGGCCGCAGGATGTCCTCGTGCAGGAGCTGCTGGGAAGGCCACCCCACCCCCGGGTCTGGGAGGGGCCACCAGGCTGCCCGGAAAGCCCTTCCAGCAAAGACGACAGGGCTGGGGTGGTGGGCAGTGGAAGCTTCCAGCCTGTGTCTCCTCCTCCAGCTGCTCTCTCGTGATCCTGGACACCCTCGTCCCTGAGGGGGCAGCGCTGAGGGTGCAGGGCGTCCAGGCACAGGAGGGTCACTGTGCAATTTTGGGCATGTTCCTCTAGTTCCAATATGGGACAATATTGGGGGGAAGGCTGGGTTCTGGAGACCGAGCACTGAGGATGGGGTGGACTTGCTCCTACTTGAGGCACCTGTGCCTTTGTCCACTCAAACAGGCCGGCGACAACTGAGGGGTCACGGAGCCAGGGCCGCCCTCCTGCTCTGCTGCAGGCCGGGTGCTGGGGACGGTGGCCTCCCTCTCCCCAGGCCCTGCCCACCCTTCTGGGACGACAGACATGTGGGGGTCCTCCCCAGCCTTCCCGTGCCGTGGCCTGGCCCACCTTCCCGCTGTCCCCAGCACACCTGACCTTCCTTGACGTGGGAGCGTCAGCTGGGGCCTCCCTCTTCCCAGTCCTGCAGTCTGTGGTGTGGTTTGGAGCAAGGACCCTGGTGTCAGGCAAATTCCTTCGGCCCCCAGCACCTTCCTGTGGGCTGACGGGGATCGTGAGGGAGAGGCGAGGAAGGCTGTGCTGACCTCCAGGGCGCGCTCGGGCTGCCTGAGGTGCTCCATAGATGATAACCCAGGGGCTCGTTAGCCAAGGCTCATGCCTCCTTACCCACTGCACGGTGTCGGTGTGAGATTCGTAATTTATGTGTTAGTGTGTATTCTGGATTTTAAGTATTATCATCGCTGGCAAACTCCTATGCACCCTTCAGTGCCCGGCTCTGAGGTCACCCCCTCTGGGAAGCCTCTCTTCACTATCCTGGCAGAGTTGGCGCTCCAGGCGGCTTTCCTGGCATTTTAGCCCCTTCAAGCTGGGCAGCCGCCAGATCGGATCTGCCCCTGGTTCCTTGTGCCCAGTGTCCACCTGGTGCAGACGGGCACAGAGGGACAGGCCTTCCTCCTCCCCTAATCCGTGTAAGTCCCGGGGGACCCGTGTCTCCCTCGCCCGCATCCCTGTCTGATGTCAGGCAGGTCCTGTGAGGCAGGCCGAGCGGGACAACCTTGTAGATACGAGGAAGCAGGGTCTGTGTTGACCGAGCTGCGCAGGGCCGGCGTGGCCGCAGGGCGTGGTGGCGCTTTATCTGGCGCTGCACTCCGCCCCGGGAGTTGCTATTTTTATCTTCATTTTGCAGATGAGGAGGCCGGCCCTCAGCGCATGGCCTCGCCGGCCGCGAGAGGCGGCTGTTGGTTCTCAGGTGTGTGCGCTGCTGGTCGAGCAAAACCATCAGTAACAACTAAATTATGTGAACTTGGGATTGAACAGCTTGTGTTAAAAACACAGGTAGTAAATGCTCAAATTCGTCCCTCCCCAATTCCTTCACTGCATTTTACCATCATCTGTCCCCTGAGGTTATTTACGCTCCTGACGTGTCAGCGGAAATGATGCGTGTGTGGCGCTCTGTGCTGCCCGCCTCCTGTGACACTGGCCGGTGACATCGCACTGCAGCCTGCGGTCACCCTCTGTGGTCACCCTCGGCGGGCATGCTCACACCGTGACAGCCGGCAAACGCCACACCTCAGGGCCCCCCGGCCCCCTCCCCGCTTTCCGGGAGAGCCAGCTGCTGGACGTTTATCACGACGCCACTGGACTGAGAGCAGAGAGGTTGTGACCCGCTCAAGGTCACCCACCTGGGAAGGGACAGAGCGTTGAGCCCAGGCAGTGTCACTTTTGCCCAAGTCCGCGCCCCTCCGTGCTGATTCTGCCTGAGGCCCCAGGGTCCCCTGCACACACCATCCCACTCACTAGGACAGGAGAGAGACGGGCCCTCTCCCCTCCTCCAAGTCCCTCCTTCCTTCCTCCCCTCCCTGCCTGCATCTCAGGGAGAAGCCCAGCCTGTGTGCACCCTCGGCCCAGCGGTCAGAGCCTGGCCAACTGGCCACCTTGTCTGCCCACCCTCGGCCTTTGGCCATCTGCCGTCAGCTGTGGGACTGCCTTTCGGAGGGGGGGGGGGGCGGTGCTGGGGAGGCTCCTCGCTTCCTGACCCCTGAGCCTGTCCTGCCTTGCTGGACCTCTTGGTCACCCCTGGGGCCCCAAGTCCCCTCCCGTCACTCCCCATGGAGTCTTCCGTCTCGTTCTAGAACAAAACCAGGTCATATCACTCCCTGCTCTGTGTCCTTTCTCAGCCATAGAAGTCACAGTCACCGCGATGGGCCGCCAGGCCCGGCCCCGTCTGGCCATCTCCTCCTCCCTTTGCTCCAGCCCCTCTGGCCTCTTTGCTTTAAACATGTAAACATGCTAAGCCTACTCCTGCTCATGGTGCTCTCCTGCCCAAGAAGGCAGAGATTTTTGCCTGTTTTGTTGAACGGATGAGTGAGTGAGTGAGTGATGGTGTTTCCAGACACCAGGAAAGCCTGTGCGGCCGGCGGGGAGCAAGGGGGAGCCTGGCTGTGTGGCCTGGCAGGTGGGGGACCTGGGGTTCCAGGCCCAGTCCTGTCCTGGTTTGCTGTGTGGCCTCGGGTGGGTCCCTTCCCCTCTCTGAACCTCCCTTGCAAGTGTAGGCAGGACAGCAGTGTGACGAGGTATGAGGACACAGGCTCTGGGGTTGGACAGACAGGATCAGGTCCCACGGGGCTCCTGCCACATGAACTGCTCAGTGAATCCTTCCTCCGTTTCGGAAGCCCCCACGGGTCACCCGCCGGACAGGCCGGGTCACGACGGTCCCCTCCCCGCAGTGTTCATCTGCAGCTTCATGGTGGCCGCACCGATCTTCGGCTACCTAGGCGACCGTTTCAACCGCAAGGTGATCCTCAGCTGCGGCATCTTCTTCTGGTCGGCCGTCACCTTCTCCAGCTCCTTCATCCCCCAGCAGGTGAGCCCTGCGCCGCCCGCCCCCCTGCGCCCCTTCCCACCTCTCTGCTCAAGCTCCAGACGCGTCTCCCCAGTGCAGTGGGAGCCGGGCGTCAAGGCTGCCTTGTTGCTGGGCTTGCGGCACCCTCTTTCTGACCTGCCACTGACCTGGGGACCTTGCAAGGAATGGCAGGACCAGTCTGGTCCAGGAGGCTGGGCCCTTAATTCTATTCCCAGATCTGTCAGTATCTTGCTGTGTGACCCCAGGTGAGTCACAGCCCCTCTCTGTGCCTTGCACAGTTTCCTCTTTTTTTTTTTTAGAGAGAGCTTGAGTGTGAGTGGGGGAGGGGCAGGGAGAGAGAGTCCCAAGCAGGCTCTGTGCTCAGGGCAGAGCCTGACGTGGTGCTTGATCCCATGATCCTAGGATCATGACCTGGGCCAAGGTCAAGAGTTGGGCACAGAACTGACCATGAGCCACCCGGTGCCCTTTTTACTTTATTTTTTAAGGTAAACTCTATGCCCAAAACAGGGCTCAAACTCATGACCCCAAGGTCAAGAGTCACATGTGCACTGACCCGCCGGCCAGGCACCCCACACCGTTTGCTCAGCAACCAGCTGACTCCCTGGGTCAGAGTCCGTGCGCGCAGACACCATTTTATAAGGAAGGTGCTTCTTACTCAGCTGCCACAGTTCTGGGTGTGACTGTTGGGCCTTGTGATCTGGAGAGTGCTCGCTCCCTGAGCCTCAGATCCTTCATCTGTAAAATGGGAACCTTCTCAGCTGGAAGGTTCATTGTGAACAATCGCTGAGCTGGTGAATGAATGCCCAGACCCTGGACCATGTTCAACAAGTCATCATTTCCATTCTTTCTGATCCACAAGGGAGATACGTTGCTTTGAGTGGTAGTGAGTCTCCCATCAGTAGAAGTGTTCAAGCTGAGGAAGGACAATCACATAGTGGCTGCTGTAGAGGGAAATAGAGGAAGAAGGAGAAAAGACCAAAATCTGTCTCCAAGGAACTTTGGCCTCGGGCCCTCTCCCCATCCTGGGGGGCTGTGCAAAGTGCCGAGAGCCCTGACTGAAGAGGGAGCAGTCTCTTGAAATCCATGGGGTCAGGGAAGGCTTCCTGGAGGAGGTGGTATGTGAGCGGGCAGGCAGAACAGGGAGGTGAGGCCTCTGGTGGACAGGACGGGCTGTGGGAGCAGGCCCACGAGGCGGAAACGGGGATGTGTTGATGGGGCCACGAAGGAGGGGAGAGTTTTGACTGGAAAGGAAGATGGGGACCAGGTTGCGGAGAACTTCAAGTGCCAGCTTCGAGGTCTGGGCTGCCTCCTGAGGTTGACGCAGGCCCAGACGAGGCTGGAGGCGGGGCCAAAGGAATAGGCAGGTTTGGGGGTAGAACGTTGCTTCACCGAGGAGGGTCCAGCCCAGAGGGTCAGGTTGGGCCTGACAGCCACGGTCAAAAATGGGGCTGGACCAGAGGCCTGTGGGGCCCCTCTGGGCATTGCCGGGCCCCTGGTCTGCCGCCCCGGGCTGCCACTTCCGGGGCAGAGAGCGAGTCCGGGACCGTGGTGCCACTGCTGGGGGCAGGAGGGAGGGCGGGCTGGCAGAGGCGGCTCGCCCCAGTCAGCCTGCAGGCGCTTGGCGGCCACGGTCCGGGCCCCACGGGGTTCTGGCGGCCTCGGCAGTGTGATTCCCAAGTGATTTGGCAGAGAAAATGTCCAGGCACAGCCAGGAACATGGTGAAAAGTGGCCGTGGAGGTGGCCTGCCCTGTTGGTCGTCAGGCGAGGCCCTTCAACCAGAGCAGCAGGCCGACGGTGAAACGGTTCTTTCCGTGGGGGCCGAGGATCGGGGAGGGGGGCCTCAGGCGGCTGCGGAGGGCAGACCATCCATCCGGATGAAAGATAAACCTTATTTCAAAGTAAGTCCCAGACAGGTGAAAATAAAGAAAAAAGCCAAGTGTCAAAATCCAGAGCTAGAAATCTGCAGGAAAAAGCTGGCCAACCCCGTGGGACAGCGGGCAGAGGGTGGGGACAGGCAGTGCCAGGAGGGGCTGGTGCCTGGTCTCGGCCTCAAGTCATCAGGGAAATGCGAATTGAAACAACAATGAGATCCCACTTCACACCCGTCAGATGGGCAGTAATTAGGAAGGCGCGGACGCCAAGTGTTACTAACGCTGCCCCTGGCGGTGCAGACTGGCGGGGCCTCCGTGGAGAGCGGGGTGCCGGGTGCCGCAGAATGCCAACGCTCCGAGGTGCGTCCCCAGGAGAGAAGCCCCGGCTCGTGACACGGAGCAGCACGTGCATCCGTGCATGACAGAGACCAGGACCGCCCGGCGCACGCCCGGATAGGACTCGCGGAAGAAGTGTGGACTTTATTAACCCGCATCGGTGGGCTTCCAAACACTTGCCTGTGGGCAGAGGCGAGGTGTGGGGCAGGAAGCACTGAGCGGTCCCTGTTATGTCCCTGTTTCGAAAGCATGCAGGGGGGCACATGCGTGTGCATGCACCAGGAGGGGCCCTGGGGGAGGCCTGGGGGCCCACAGGATGCCCTATCCACCTGCTCTCCTACCGGGGCGAAGTCTCGCCTCCGGAATCTCGAACAGCGTGTCAGAGGGTATTTTCATCATGTGGGGATGGGGTCTGAGCAAAACGTTCTGTCCAGAGCCCATGTGGTGACGCTCCCCACGGAGGGAGCCGCGGGCGGGGTGCTTGGCGCGTGTATCACGAAGGATCAATACACACGGTGTCTGAAAAGCTAATGGAATCCCATACAAGGCAACCTAACAAGGTGGGCAGGTGGGGGCCGCAGAGACGGAGGCGAGGCGCAGGACTGGACGGGGCAGGCTGATGACGCAGGGGGCGGGCCAAGACGGAACCGGGCAGATGGAGGGAGGGGAGAGGAGACCAGACAGGGTGGTGGTGGCTGGCCGATGGGTGGTCAGGGCGGGGCCGGGGAAAGATGGCCAGGCTGGATTCTCAGGCTCTGAGCAGCTGGGGGGCCGGAGGGGCCGGGTCTGCATCAAAGGCGGGGGGGACCGGGGCAGCTGGCACGGCCCCACCCTTCCTGGCTCAGCTGGGCTTCTCGCTTTGATGTGGGGGGGAGGGGCGCTGCCCACTCTTCGTGCACACGGGGTCCTCAGAGCTGCCAGCGTCAGCCCAGCCCTGCCTGGGGTGGCACATGGAGTGGGGTCACTTGAAGCTCCCAAGGTGGGGCCAGAGCCGAGGGAAGAAGTGTCCCTTGTGGGCCTTACAGACGTCAGCCTCCAGAAGGCCAGCGCCGCCCCTTGCTGGGCTTGTGCAGGAGGCCCAGGGTGTTGCTGGTGAGATGGGGGTTGGGCTCCATGTTCTGCCCCGGCTCCCGGACCTGCGGGAGTAGAGGAGGGTCGGGCAGAGGAGCAAGAGGCCCCGTTCTCTGCCCCCCTGCAGCACTTCTGGCTGCTGGTCCTGTCCCGGGGGCTGGTGGGCATCGGCGAGGCGAGCTACTCCACCATCGCGCCCACCATCATAGGTGACCTCTTCACCAGGAACACGCGCACACTCATGCTGTCTGTCTTCTACTTTGCCATCCCGCTGGGCAGGTGAGAGTCTGGGCAGGGACCCTCTGGACGTCCGGCTACTCTCTCCCTGAAGCTGGCGCCCTGTGGCCCTGACGGGTGGAGGCGGCCGGTGGGCGGGTGGCTGGGTGGGCGTCTGGCCGCCCCACGGTCTGGCGGGCAACCCATCCCCTGCGCTGTCTTGTCTGCAGCGGCCTGGGCTACATCACGGGCTCCAGCGTAAAGCAGGCGGCCGGAGACTGGCGCTGGGCCTTGCGGGTAAGGACGCCCCAACCTGGGGTCCGCAGATCAGTGCACGTGGGGAGCGGGGGAGCCAGGCCCGTGGTCCTGCGGCCTTGGGGCCCTGGACAGGACGAGGGACTCTCCCACGTGTCAGGAAGTTCCAGTCCGTGGAGGCGCATCCTGCTCGAGCCTGGTGCTGTGTTAGGGCAGGGCTGGGAAGAGACCTTCTCGTGAGGCCTCGGGGGTCTGGAGCCCCTTCCTGTCTCGAGGGAGGACTCGGCCAGGCTGCCAAGGCCCCAGGACAGTGCAATCAGAGGAAACAGAGATCCCCAGTCTCACAGAGCAGCGGAAGCTTAAGACAAAGTGTTTTTTCCTCAAAAGCAGGAAGGAAGCAGCCTCCGTGGAATTTCTTGATGGGGTGCACGGAGAGGAGCCCCCCTGCCCCGGACTCGCGGGGGGTGGGGCCGGGCCTCCCTGGGCTCCAGCTGCTGGAGAGGCTGGTGTCTTGGAATGCAGGCCGCCGGGGTGTCCTCCTCTATCCGGAGAGGGCCCAGGGCCGTGGCGGCTCCGTTCCTGATGGGGCACACCCACCCCTGTCCATTAGCTGGGGCTTCATGCCCCTCAGGTCCCCAGCCTCCACTCCAGAATGTCCGTCTGTCTTTCCACCTGTTCGTTCACCCCATGGTCAGTTTGCTGTCCTTCTGCCCCCTCCCTGGGGGCTCGCTCCCGGGCACAGCAGCGACACGGCCCACCGGGCCCTGGGGTCCCACCTGCCTGCCCTACTCCTTCCCTACCAGGTGTCCCCCATTGTGGGCATGATCACAGGGACCCTGATCCTGGTCCTGGTCCCAGCCACCAAGAGAGGCCACGCTGACCAGCTTGGCGGGCAGCTCAAGGTGCGCACCTCGTGGGTTCGAGACATGAAGGCCCTAATCCGCAAGTGAGTGTGCCAGGAGGGCTATGGGGGGTGGGGGAAGGGCAGGGGAGGAAGGAGACCCCCCCCCCTGCAGCATGGCCCTGGGGGGTACGGGGAGCTGGGGGGGTGCGGGGCTGCCTCCCTGAAGCATGGCCCTGGGTGGGTTGGGGGTAAGGGGAGCTGGGGAGGTGTGGGACACCCCCTGCAGCATGGCCCTGGTCCTTATCCTTGCAGCCTGAGCCCACGGGGTGGGGGGGGTGGGCGCCAGGAAGGCCTGCTCAGTGTTGCTGCTCTGGCCTCTCTCCAGCCGCAGCTACGTCTTCTCCTCCCTGGCCACGTCGGCCGTGTCCTTTGCCACAGGGGCCCTGGGCATGTGGATCCCGCTGTACCTGCACCGAGCTCAGGTGGTGCAGAAGACGGCAGACACGTGCAGCAGCCCGCCCTGTGGGGCCAAGGACAGGTGGGGCCCGGCCGGGGTGGGGGCACCGGGCCAAGCCCCCCTCCTCCACCCCAGCCTTGCCCCCAACCAACCCACGCCCCCTGCCGTCTGTCCCCTCAGCCTCATCTTCGGGGCCATCACCTGCTTTACTGGCTTTCTGGGTGTGGTCACGGGGGCAGGAGCCACGCGCTGGTGCCGCCTGCGGACCCAGCGGGCAGACCCGCTGGTGTGTGCCGTGGGCATGTTGGGCTCAGCCATCTTCATCTGCCTCATCTTCGTGGCTGCGAAGAGCAGCATCGTGGGCGCCTATGTGAGTGTGACGGTGTGCCCAGGTGGTGGGGGAGGCTGGCCCTGGCCTAGGAAGTGCCGTCTGATTCCCGTCCACCTCCTGCCTGCCCCTGCTCCCTGCGGGGCCTGTCCAGGCCACCAGCAAGGCTTGGGGTCTCCCTGGATCCTGCAGATTCCTGAGCCTGAGGGATGCCCCCTGCCAGGGAATGCAGGCCCGAGGAGGGCTGGGTGCTCAGGGGGCTCCCTGCCAGCAGTCAGGGTGCAGGGAGCAGCCTGGGGCTGCTGGGGGCGGGGCCCTGATGGCCACTCTGGTCTCTCCTGGGCAGATCTGCATCTTCGTTGGGGAGACGCTGCTGTTCTCTAACTGGGCCATCACCGCGGACATCCTCATGGTGAGGCAGGCAAGGTCCCCTGGTGCTGCCCAGGCCTCCCGGCTCCAGGGGCAGCTGGACAGGGCGGTGAAGGGACAGGAGACTGGAGGGGCTTGTGTGTGTGTGGGGGGGGGCAGGAGGCCACACAAGCGGGGAAGGTGGGCCTGGAGGCAGGGAGGCAACCAGGCTTCAGGGCCTGAAGGCAGGGGCAGGCGCAGGGCTGGGAGGGGAGGGGGTGTCTGTAGGCTCAGCGTGGCCGGGAGGCTGGCGGTACCAGGCTGGCCTCCTCCCCATGTCTGGGCTCCGCAGGCCCTGCTCTCCCAGCCCAGCCTGGGTCCCAGGCGCGCCTGCCTGAGTGCCCGTGGCTGGGCGGGCAGACAAGGCCGTCTTCACGGGGCCAACAAAGGGTTCCAGGCCAGCCAGCCAGCCAGGGACAAAGGGCCATCTGAGCAGTGGCCGGGAGGGGTGTGGCCCCGATAACTTGCAGTGTCTGAGGGGTGGGGGTGTGAGGGTGGGGTGACTGCTGCTCCCGTTCCCTGGTATCCTCCCTGTCAGGGCCAGGAGGGGTGGGAGAGGAGCGGGGCGGGGGAGTCCAGGAGCCACCAAGGCAGGCCTGGGGGTCACACGGGGTTTGGGGCCACAATATGGGACAGCCCAGGAGATCAGCCTGCCTGGCGGTGGGGCCCTGCCAGATCTCCTCCAGGATGCCTGCCCTGCTCGGCCTCCATCAGTGGGCAGGGGGACACGGGGGTCTGACTCGGCCCCGTGGCCCAGCATGGAGCTAGGAGGGTGGCAGGGGCAAGGTGAAGGAAGGAGTCCAGTGCCGCCGGTGCCCGGCAGGACCCCCGTGCTTGTCCCCGTTCCCAGGGGCGGCCCCAGCTGCGGGCAGGGTCTGGGTCCCAGGGAAATCATGTCCCACTTTATTTTGTGTCACAGCCACATGACTAATCCCTGCTAAAAACGGGGCCACGAAATCCCATCGGATGCAGTGGCCCTTCCCCCAGCCCCCGAGGGCGTGGCTGCTGGAGCTAGGGGGGTGGGGGTGGGCAGGGGGCTCTGCACGCTTGGGGAGCACAGCAGGGCTGCCTGGGAGGCTGGGGGCAACCCTGGGTGGGAGCAGACCAGCCTCACCCCCTCCTTGGCCAACCTGGGCCTTGCAGGGTCTTTTTGGGAAGGAACCAGTGTGGCCTTCAGCTTGTGGGCATGAGGCCGAGGCCAGGGTTCTGGTCCCAGCGTGCCACAGCCCATGTGTCACTGGTGTGCCGAGGGCCTCAGTTTCCTGGCACCATTGCTTGGGCCCCACCACACAAGCCCCGTGCAGAACCTCCAGCTGCCTGTCCGCCAGCACAGGGCCAGGGAGGGCCCTGGGGGGTGTGGTGACCCTGGGGACATGAGCTCTGACCTGTTGCCTCTCGCACAGTACGTGGTCATCCCCACGAGACGGGCCACAGCCGTGGCCCTGCAGAGTTTCACCTCGCACCTGCTGGGGGACGCCGGGAGCCCCTACCTCATCGGCTTTGTGAGTAGGGGTGAGGCCGGGTGGGGGTGGCTGCGGGAGGCGCCCCCTGACATGCCCCACCCTCGCAGATCTCCGACCTGATCCGTCAGAGCACCAAGGACTCCCCGCTCTGGGAGTTCCTGAGCCTGGGCTACGCGCTCATGCTCTGCCCCTTCGTGGTGGTCCTGGGCGGCATGTTCTTCCTGGCCACGGCCCTCTTCTTCCTGGGTGACCGCGCCAAGGCCGAGCAGCAGTGAGTGGGCAGGGTGGGCTGGGGGGGCAGGGCATGGACGCTGCTCACCCTTCTCCAGTTTTCTGACTTCTCTCTCTCCTCCTTTTCACTCCTGCCTCTTCTCTCCCCACCCCTGGGCTCTCCCACCTTCCCCTGGGGCTGACGAGGTCCCTGTCCGGCGCGACCGGCCAGTCGGCCCCCGAGATGCGATGCGCCAGAGCAGTGCCCGGGCCCGGCCGCCGCTGACCCGCCACTTTGACCCCCGCCCGTCTTTCCCCCAGGGTGAACCAGCTGGCGATGCCACCCGCACCCCTCAAAGTCTGAGGCTGTGAGTGCTGCTGTGCAGGGGGGTTGGGGGTTGGGAGGGCAGCACTTTGCAGGACTGTGGGGAATGTTCTGGAAGCAGGGGCAGCTTCTCCAGAGGCATCCCCTTCCCTGGGCACATTCCATTAACCTGAGCTTGGCCCACTTCCTTTGGGAATGGTGCCCAAATCGACTGGTGGTCAGGGCAGGGGTCCAGGCTGGTGCGGGGCCGGGACCGGCAGGAAGCCCTGCTCCGTCCTCCCAGTGCCAGGCGACTCCTAGTTTGACCTTCCTCTGGCCCTGGCCCCCAGGGGGCCACACTTCCCAGCAGTGCAGGATCCAAGGTCACTGCTGCCCCAGAGCCCTGAGCAAGGAGCCCTGCTGGTGACCTGGTGTCTCTCTCTAGGTGTCTCCGGGACGGGGAAGAGGCCTCACTGTCCCCCTACCTGGGGGGCCTCCCAGGGCGTCTGGGCCCTACTGGGCTGACCCGAAGCTTTCTGTGTGATGCGCGGCTGGGCACCCAGCCTCTCTGGTGTGGGGCTGTGGAGTGGCCGTGGCTCCAAGATGCTGTGTCCCCACCTGACCTGGAAGGCTGCGTGTGGGGGAGCCGCACGGACAGACAGACTCCCAGCCCCAGGGCTGGGCCGCAGGGCCCACGGGGCCCAGGGAGGACACAGCCCCCAGCGAACATGTGGGGAGAGCTGGGCCCCTCACGGCCTTACATGGTTCTGGGCAGCCTCTGCTCTCCCCTGCCCGTGGCGCCCGGTGGCTGCACTTTCCCGCGTGGCAGCTTTGAAGACCCTGGACTGCACGGAGGACAGGCGGTCCCGGCCTCGGGGCGGAGCTTCAGGCTCTGACCCAGGGACCCCAGCCTCTTGCCTGGGGCTCTGACCTCGGGGATGTTGCTGGGCACGTCCCTCTGGAGGACACTGGTCCCTGCTACCAGGGCTGGTGCTCGGCCTGCAGGGCTCCCAGGTCAGGGCCGCCCGGCGGGGACCTGGCATTGCACAGCCTGTGCCCACAGCACCCAGGGCTCTGGAAGAGGCCGCCCATGGCGGCTGCTGACACCCCCCGCACACTCCCCCAGCTCTGACCCCCTCCACACACGCGCCCCGCACACTGGCTGGAATCCAGGCAGCGGGCAGGAGCCCTCCCAGAGCCAGCCTAGACCACGCTTCGCCCCGCAGTTCCCGCCGGTGCGGCTTCAGTGTGTGCAAGCTAGCGGCTCCCCGCTCCTCACCCAGCTCTGGGGCACCTGCGGGGGGTGGGGGTGCAGCCCCGGCCGGGGCCCCAGCCATGTTTTCTTGTTGTACAAGAACCAGGTCCAAGTTCGCCTCCTCTTCCTTCCGGAAGCCAAACTCTTCCTTTATTTTTTAGAGCTGCTGATTGTGAATCTCAGAGTCTTAAGAGAAAAGCCAAATATATTCCTCTTGTAAATGAAGGAATAAAGCTATTTAAACCACGGTCCGCTGGCTGAAGCCGAGCAGCCCGGGGGAGGGGACGCGGGAGCTGCGCGCACCTCCGAAGTCCCGGTGAGGTGAGCGCGGGCTGAGCAGCAGCCGGCTCAGGCCTTCCTCTTCCGGAGCTGCACCTTCTTCCTCTTGGCCACGCTCTGGAGGAGGCTGGGGCTCCTGCTGGCCAAGGACAGCCTGGCCTTCTTCCGTGGCAGCACGGACTTCGGGGACTTGCCGGAGACCCCCTTTGCGGGCAGGTCCTTCTGAGGCTGCTTTGTGTCGGCAGGCTCCACGGGGGACGCGGGGGTGGCTCCGTTCACCTGGGACAGCTTCCGCTTCTTCTTCCGAAGCTTCGGGGTCTGGGTGGGGGCGGGGGCAGGGTCTGGGGGCGCCGCCGCCGCCGCCGCCGGGGCCTTCCTCTTGTGCCGCCTCCGCTTGCCAGGGCTGGGGGTGCCGGGGGGCTGCTGCTCGCCGGTGGCTGCGGGCTTGGCGTCCTCCTCTTGTGCGGGCCCCTCCGACTTACGTTTCTTGCGCTTCTTGGTCTCTGGCAAGAACCCCTTTTTCTTCCTCTTTGTGCTAATGGGGTTCTGTGTGACACTGGGGGCTTCCTTAATGTCCTTCTTCTCTGACTTGGGGCGCCTGGGAGAAAGTGAGCAAAATAAGGGCAGAAGGGCGCCACACCTGTGGTCCGGAGGGACGACCAGCCCCCCGAGCTCCCGCTCCGTGGCACGCGCACCACCAGGGTCTCCCTAGTCCCACTCCCGGCACGTACTGGACCCCAAGGGCCTTCATGGCCTGCCAGTAGAGGTCATAGAGGCGGCTGGACCCAGCCATGCGCTCCCCCTGCTGCAGCCTCTGTTGGAGATTCGGCTGCTTGCTCTGCAGTACGCCCAGGACGGTGGTCAGGTCCACGGTCAGCTTCTGTGGGGACAGGGAAATGCTGGCCGCAGCCGTGACGGGTGGCTAGGGCTGCTGCCTGGCTCTGGGTCCCCAGTCCTGCCCCCACCCCTCCTGCCTGTGCCTTGCGCCCTCCGTCACCTAGGAGGGAAGGAGACACCCCCCCCCGCCCCCCGCCCCCCGCCCCCCGCCCCGGCCTGCAACCAGAAGGCCCCACCCCTTCCTTGACCCCACGCAGGTCTCCCTCTGCTCAGAATCCCCCCACCATGCAGTGAACCGGTTAATTCTGAACCTCACTGGCACCAGGACAACCGCCCTGGTGCTGGTGCCCCTGCGGCCCTCGAGGCCTGGGGCAGGAACCTCCTCCCCGCAACACTCCGCACGTGGGTTCTGTCCAGCATCCTCACCAAGGACCCTCCCCCCCAGCTCCTGGGGGCCCATAAGCGCCTCACTCCACATGCCCAGCCGTCCTAGGCCTAGAAACCTGCCAGTCAGGGCCCTCCTCACGTCTCCCCGAGGGCTCGGCTCACACCCAACCCTGCCCATGCCCCCCCACCTCCTGGTGAACGGTCCTGAAGAGGGTGTTGAGCAGCCCTAAGGACGACAGCTCCTTCTGAAGCTCCGACTTGGTCTGGGCCTCACCCAGGGTCCGCAGGCTCTAGGGAGGAGACAGCTGGCTGAGCTGCGCGGCAGGGCTACCTGCCGGACACTGGAGCCTGAGGTGGGGTGGGGGCAGCCCAGACACACGCAGCCCCAGGCTCAGGGCCCTGAGAACCACTCTGGGTGGGAAGAGGGGCAGCACCCGGCAGCCCTTACCTCCGTGACCTTGGCCAGGACCTGGCTGACCAGCTGCTCCCACTCAGGGTCTTCAAAGCATGCTCGCAGCTCCCGTGTGGGCAGGGCCTTCTGGAGCAGCACGCAGGCCTGGGCCTGGGGGGGGGAGGGACACGGACATGACCGCAAGGGCCTCAGTGCGGGCCTGGAGCTCCAGGAGCCTGTGCTGGGGGCCGCACCTGCCCGTCCGCACACCTCTGGGCTCAGCAGGCGCCTGAGCCGGCCCTTGCCAGGAGCCGCGGGCAGCTGGACAGTACCGGCCCACTCATGCACACAGGGCCATCTTCCTCCAGCCCCAAAGCCTCTGTCCCATTCGCCCAGGCCTGGGGACAGCTAGGCGCCCCCGCCACCGAGGTTAGAGTGTGCGCACCGAGGAGCCTAGGGGTTCAGGCCATGAGATGTGGCTGCAGCAGGAGCAAGGCTTCCTGTTTCCCTGTGAGCCTGTGCACGAGGCGGGGCAGGACTGCCCAGGTCAAAGAGACAGGGGTGGGTCTGCCCCGGGCCCCAGGCCGCCAACGGGGAGTCACAGCGGTAAAGCAGGCCCAGGGCCAGGATGTGGGAAGTCCCTACCTGATGGCGGGGCCGTGCTGGGCCCGTCACGTGCTGGATCACAATGGGCAGCAGGCTCTTACAGAGGACCTACAGAGGAAATGACAGGGCGTCGAGGTGGGGCCTGGGCTGAGCAAGGGCCCCAGGAGCGACCGTCCCCTCTACTCACCGGGTGCCGGGAAAAGAGGCTGAGGAACATAGGAACCGTGAGCGGGCTGTTGCGCTTGGTCAGGAAGGAGGTCAGTGCTGATGAGTAGACTGGGGTCAAGAGGCTCAAATCCAAGCCGCCGGCAGCCTGGGCCACCTGCGAGAGCTCGTGTCATGCCGGGAAGGGTCCCTAGTACTGGGCAGAGCCCGGGTGCCTTCAGAAGGCATGGCCTCAACTCCCTGCCTGTGAACTGGGCAGGCAGGCCGGGCCTGCAGCCAGGGCATGCTGCCAGCTAAGCCCCCTGGGCTGGGCCCGCTCACCTCTGAGCCCTTGGCCTTGGAGCCGGCTTTCTCCTTCTTCGGGGTCTTAGAGATAGGCTTGCTGGCTGCGTTGCCTTTCAAGACGCGGAGGAGGTAGAGAGCCGCGTTGAAGTAGTAGAGGGACACGGAGGCGTCGGCCTGGCGGCTGGCCTGCCCCACCAGCCGCTCCACCTGGACGTACAGGGTCCCCACCAGCCGGCCCACGTCGTGGCAGTAGTGCCGGGAGCGGCACAGGTGGTGTCTGCGGGGCCGGGGGGAGCCGGTCACACCTCCTCGTCACCCTCCCCGCCGAGGAGGAGCGTGAGCCAGAGAAACCGGCCCCCGGCAGCAAGGCTGTGCCCCGGGAGGCGGCCCCCGAGCCCCGGCACCAGGCTCTGTGTCCTCAGGGAAAGAGAAGCAGCTCGCCTGACAATCTCAGCACCACAGCAGGCGGCAGGGACGGCCAGGAAGCGTCACCTGGGCCCCGTCTGTCCCGCTCTCCCACTCCTCTGTGGTCTAAGCTTGACATCTCAGGCCTGTAGGCCACATCTAGGCTCTGGAAGGCAGGTCCGCACCCAGCACCCACGTGCCGTCTCCTGCTGGGCCTGCCCCCGGACAGCTACCCCTTCAAGGCGGACCAACCCCCGCCAGAGCTCCTGCCGGGAATTGCTCTGTGAACCCCCCACACCGCTGGGGTCCGGGCCTCAAGGCCTTACTCCACCTGTGTGACCAGCCCCCTCGGGACACTGAGCCCCTTCTGTGCCCCGCCTGCAGCCTCCAGGCCCGAGAAATGTGACAGTTTTCCGGGATGGCTTCCCTGCTCCCTCAGGTCGGGCCCAGGGGCCCCCACCCCGCTGCCTCTGGCCTCCCATCCACCCCCTGCCCTGGCCCATCTCTGCCAGACCATCAGTCTGCTTTTCCCGTGTGGTGGGTGACCCCAAGGGCTGACTGGTTTCCAGAACTGTGGGTCTGGCAAGGAGTGGGTGCCAAGTGCAGGGAGAACGGGGGAGCCGGCACCGAGGGAGGGAGGAGGGAGCGAGTGCAGAATGCAGTGGGTATGGATGGGGGAGCCGGTGCGGAGCGCAGGAAGGACGAAGGAGTGGGCACCGAGCGCATGGGAAGGGGAAGAGGGCGCTGAGCACAGGAAGGACGGGGGAGCCGGTGCGAGCGCAGGGAGGATAGGGGAGCCGGCACCGAGCGCAGGGAGGATAGGGGAGCTGGCACCGAGCGCAGGGAGGATAGGGGAGCTGGCACCGAGCGCAGGGAGGATGGCAGAGCCGGTACCCAGCGCAGGGAGGACGGGGGAGCCGATACGGAGCGCAGGGAGGACAGGGGAGCCGGCGCCGAGTGCAGGGGTGTCGGGGGAAAGAGCGCTCACGTGAAGATACGGGCCGTCTTGTGCAGCAGGTCCTGCTCCTGCTTCGTGCTGCTTGTGCGCATGCTCCGCCGGATGACGTCCAGCAGCGGCTCGAGCAGCTCCAGCACCAGTGGGTTCTCCGGCTGCTTCGTCACCAGCACCTCGATCAGGTCCAGGACCTGCGGCAGGGGCAGGGTGGGCGGGCTTAGCGGATGTGCGCAGCGAGGGTGCAGGGACACGCGGGGAGGGCAGCCACGCGGTGCTGGCGGCTCACCCGGATCTGGAAGTCTCGCCGCAGCACTTTCTCCTTCCGCAGCTTATCCTTCTCGTCCCTCCGGGCCTGGATGCGCAGCTTCTGCTCGGCGAAGAGGCTGGCCAGGCTCTGGTCCAGGGCCATCATGGCCTCGTCCCCCAGCTCGTCCCCATCGTCGTCCTCACCGTCCACCGCGCCCTGACACCCCGATGCCCCGTGAGCGGCCGGCCTCCGGGCGCGGCGGCGGGTGCCCCACACCCCGGCCCCGCGCTCACCAGCGCCTTTCCCGCCCGCAGCACCGCCATCAGCTGCTCTCGGAAGCCCTGGTCCACGTCCGCGTCGCGGTCTTCCTCCTCGCTGTCGCCACTATCCTCATCACTGTCCTCCTCGCCGGCCGAGGCTCTGCCATTCTCGCCGTCGGAGCTCTCGTCCTGCAGGGGCCGCCGCACTGTACCTCCGGCCACCCACTGCGCATGCACACGGGGGCCCGCCCCCTCGGCCTCTGGCCCCACGCACCTCTGCGCTCTCCAGCGGCTCCTCGGGGCCGTCCGTGACCACCACGCTGTCCTCGTCTGCGTCCTCCTTGGGGTTCAGCACCTGCAGGGATTCCCAGACGGCTGCCCCACTGCGGGCCCTTCGCCCGCCCCAGGCCTCCAACCACACCCTGGGCCACCTGAGCCAAAAGTCCGCATTTCGGGGAGGAAAACGGGCCCGGGGGGGGGAGACAGCCACACTCCCCGGCACCCACACCCAGGAGCCCTCGGTGCAGCCCAGGGAGCGGGCAGCCGTGACGCAGCCTGGCACTGGGCAGGCCCCACCCTGAAAGCATTTTCCCACAGGCCCAACGTACATCCAAGATCAGCTGCAGGGCGCGCGGGGTCAAGTGGGGACAGATATGGCCGAACACGCTGCGGGCCACCTGGCGCATCAGGTGGCTGGGCTGGGCCAGGAGGGCGAGCAGGATCTCCACCAGCACCTCGACCCATGGCGGCTCCTGGGGATCTGCAGGGAGACCGGCTGAGTCGTGGGCACCACCGCCCTGCTCGCGCCCTGCTCCCTGCCCCGGGGACAGCGACCCCAGCTCCCGGGGGTCTGCGGGGAGACCAGCTGAGCCCAGCTGAGCCCTAGACTGTGACGCACTGGTGGCCTTGGAGCGGGTCCGGCGGGTCTTCTCCCCCAGGCTCTTCTTGACACATGTCTGGATGTCACCCAGGAGGTCACAGCTCTCTGTGGGGGACTGTGATAGGGCGAGGAGCGAATGAGCAACAGGGCCATTCCCGGCGCTGCTGAGCCGGGGGAGGGGCTGGCCAAGCAGGAGCAGCTGGTGTGCGAGGCCGATGGCCCCCCAGCTCGCCTCGGCCAGCCCCTCACACGGGACCCGGGAGCCAGCCGCAGCCCCAGGGCCTGACGAGGTCAGCCAGGTGAGGATCTAGGCAGGCGGGACCCAGCTGGATCTGCAAGGCTAGAGTTATCTCCCACGCCCACCTCCATGTCGTTCAAGTACCTGAAGCCGTTAACCTGAACTTGGTCAAATCCAACTTAACCCCACTTGCCAGGCTAAGCCCAGACTGCAGTTACTGCCCCGTGAGTCGGGGGGTCTGAGGGTCTGTGTGACTTGTGGCACCAAAAAGGCAGACAGGAACCCGAAGCCTGGCCCTTCTGGGGGAGAGGGGGGCTGCCAAGTGTCCCAAGAGGCACCATGGCCACCACGCACACGCACGACTCGCCTACAGGCCAAGCTCAGGGCGTCTGCAGCCCCGAAGCGTAAACCACAACCAAAGCCGCAGCTGGAAGGCAGCAATCAAGACCACCCCCCCGTGGCCCCAGGAGGAAAAGCTCCTGGGAAACCAGAGGAAGCAGGAGGCTCACGAGTTGCTGACACAGAAAAGGAGACAAAACTGGTTCTAGAGACGTCTCCGTTGGGCATCCAAGGACCAATGTGGGGGATGACAGAGGACCCCAGGCTGGGGGGCCACAGGGGAGCACATGCTAGCCTGCACCCACCACCCCGCATTCCCACAGCGAAGCTACTACAGCAGCCAGGACCTCGTCCTTGGGGGCCACAGCAGGTGGAAGCGCCTGTGGGGATAGGCCTTCCCTGAGGGCTACACTGTCCCCTCCACGCCCACCACCTCTGCTCAGTGAGGCGATGCTGGGGGGCCGGGGGGCAGTGCAGGCAAACCCGGTCTGTGAGCCCCCACAGCTGTGCGGCCTGAGTGCCAGTTACCTGACCTGTGGGCCAGGTGGGGGGGGGGTGACACAGGAGAGACGCCGCACAGAGAGCTCGGGATGGGACAGGGCAGTGCGTGGACAGAGTGTTCTTGGGCTATAATCCACCCAGAGCCCCCCGCCCCCAGACCTCTCGGGAGGAAAGCTGTGTGCCCGGACCCCAAGTACCGTACCTTGAAGAGGTGGATGCCCACCAGGAGGAGCAGGTGCTGGAAGGCAGCGGCCTTGGCTTTGGTCCCAGAGGAGGAGGCCTCCAGTTCCTGTACAGTCTGCAGCATCCTGAGGGGAGCCGGGCACGCGCTCAGGCTGCCACCCTCGGGACCCCAGGGTGTCCCACTGGCCCCCTGGGACCCCCACCCCCTCACCGGTCCCAGGCCTGGCGCTGCGGTGCCGTGAAGGGTGTCAGGGCGGCTGCGTTGCGGCTGCGATTCAGCAGTGAGTCGGCAAACTGCACGAGGCGGTGGATACAGGGCTGGCCGTCCTGCACCTGCTCGGGCGCCTGCCTGCACTGGGAGCTGAGGGTCTGCAGCAGGCTGAGGGAGCGCAGGGGCTAGGGTCACCAGCTGGGCCCCCCAGGGTCCCCGGGGCCCCCGCCCACCCTGTAGCCGCCCCACCTGAAAAAGGCGCCGCTGACCACCTCCCGGGTCCGACTCTCCAGAGGGAAGGAGAAGTGCTGCTCGGTCTCCGGGATCTGGGACGTGGACTTCTTTGCTTCAAAGAACGCGTGGAAGAAACAGAACCTGGGGCAGGGGGAGGGGAGCCACGGGTTTCAGCAGCCCCCTCCCGGGAGGGTGCCACCCAGGGCCTCGGTGGGAGAGGGAACAGTTCCCAGGTCTGGACCTCCAGCTGGACTTGGCCTGAAAACCGGGGCCAGAACCAGAGTCCGTTGGTGGGAACGGAGGGGGACACGAGGCTGTGTCCCACCATGGGCTTTGCAAAAAAAAGAAAAAAAAAGGCCTCGCGCCCAGCAGCACTGGGGCGTCCCCTGCACTGCCAACGCCCACGGCCACCGCTGCTCCGCACTCGCCGGGTCGCTTCCTTTCAGGGCCTCCCAGCGATGTCCCCTAAACCCCTCTGCCTAAGGGGCAAGAACAGCCTGCTCCCACGGACGACCTGACCCCAAGGCTCCTGGCTCCTGGAGACCAAAGCAGGACGAGGCAGAGGCCCCACTCTTGTCCCCTCCAGGGAGCGGGAGGCAGAGCCTGCTCACACCTGGCCACCTCCTCAATCACGTCCTCCTCCTTCTCTGCATGCAAGGCGTCCACCATGCTGACCAGGCGCAGGATGACCCACTTCCGCAGCCGGGACACGGCTCTCTCCGGCCTGGGGGGGGGGGGGCTGCTCAGAGACGGCACCATGGTCCTCCTCCACCCCAGTCCTCACCTCCAGCACAGGGACATACGGGCCTTCTTTGGGGGTGATGGCTCAGCCCCGGCCCTCTCCTCCCCACCCCCACTCGAGCCCCAGGCCCGAGGGGCAGGGTGAGGTCTTGGGTGCAGCAGGCCCGCTCACCCGTGCAGCGAAGCGTCCTGGGCTTTCTTCTGGTTGCTGGTGCTAAAATCCACCAGGGAGTCCAGATCGGGCTGGAGAAACATGGCCCGAAGCCAGGCCACGTAGCCCTTGAGGGCGGAGGGGCTCAGGAACTTCACAACCCTCCAAAAGGTAGGCAGCACGGGGAGGCCCTGGTTGGTGACGGAGGTGAAGGCCACCACCACGGCCAGCTGCCGCTCGGGGTCATCACGGCAGCCCTCCAGGAAGGCGCCCACATACTCATTCATCTCCGGAGCAAACTTGAACTGGTTTGGGAGCTGCGAGAGTCAGGCCCAGCACTGGGGTCACCAGTCAGGAGAGTCCCACAGCCCCACCGGCCTTTTTTTCCAATAGTTGCGCCTGAGGCCCAGCACGCCTCTCCCCTCCCCAGCACACAGCCAGCCCCCGCGCCCCACTCCCGCACACAGCCAGGCCCCATCCAAGGGCCCCAGCAGGCCCCTCCTTCCCCCTTGTCACTGTACCAGGACGGGCTGCTGTCCAGGCTCAGCCACCAACCTGACCTGGGTCCACACCCAACTCTCCAGCTGCTAGCTGTCACCGTGGGGTTCAAAACGGAGCACGGCCTCGTGGGCCGTCCCACCGCCTCCCAGACACCGGGCACCGTACTCTCCGCGGGCTTTCACCCTACTGTCCTCACAGCGGCCAAGGGAGCCCAGGGAAGGGTCACACAGCTAGGGAGTGGTGGTGTCCAAAGCAGGACCCACGGTCTGGCTCCCGACCCCGAGCTCCTACTCGGCACCTCCCTAGCGCAGGGCACACTGGTGGGCATCAGGGCTCTCTCCAGCCGGCATGGGGGAGGCCTGGGGGGCTGGGGGCTACACGTGCCTCTGCCGCAGGGCCTGAGACCCGAAGGACCGGCCATGTGCAAGCTCCATTCAGAGGAGGGGTGGGGTCACTCAGGTAGCTCACCTCACCCAGACAGACGGGACCCTACTTCCCCAAGCAAGATCACTGAGGGAGGAAGAGCCCTAGATGGGCAGCAAACCAGAGGCTAGCTGACCTCAGAGGTGGCCTACCCCTTCCCTGCCAGGGGCAACACCCACCTTAGCAGTGACCACGTGCTCCCCAAAATGCCGGATCAGGTCCCCCCGCATCACCAGGGGCAGCTGCTCCGTGGACAGCAGGGGCAGGGCTGCGCCCAGCAGGCGGAAACACAGGTAGCTGTGGGGTGCACGCAGGCCTGTCAGGGCCCAGGCGCCCCGGTGGACGTGGGCCTGAGCCCGCCCCGCCAACGAGCAGGGGAGCGGCCGAGCACCGGCACCCCGCGCACCTGGCGGGCCAGGACTGCTTCTTCAGCAGCCCCTGCTCCACGACGTCCTTCCAGAACCGGGGGAACTTGCCCTCCTGCAGCGCCAGGCGGAGCAGGTCCAGAGCCACGGCGGGCAGCTTCCGCTCCTTCTTCACCGAGGCGGCCGCCGCCTTCAGTACATTCACCAGTCTGGGAGGGGGCGGAGGGGACTCAGATGGCAGGAAACCCCCGTCCACACCACCAGTCTGTGGAGGGACAGGACAGCCCCTCTTCACCCCGCCTTGCACCTGCAGAACACCCCCCCATCCCAGGTGCAGACCATCTCCACCCCCCTCACACCTGCAGAACCCCCCCCCTCGCACCTGGGGATGTTCTCGTCCGAGAACAGGTTGACCTGTCCCATCAGCTCCTCGAGCTTTCTGGGCACCTTCTGCTGGGCCAAGAGGAAGATCTGTAGGTGCTCAGGGGAGCCAAGCACTGAACTCAAGTCGGCTCTCAGGACTTTCGGCAGGATCTCCTGCAGCACGGCCTTCGGGACCTGGGGACAGGAGGCAAAGATTGGGGGAGGGCGCCCCCTCCCAGCACCCTTTGCCCCTCCGCTTCCACCTCCCAGGCTCTGTGAGGCCCCAACACAGTGCTGGTCTGAGACGGCACAGCCAGAACCCACCACCACGCATCAGAGCCAGGACGGGGTGTTTGTCAAAAAGCTCAAATCCCCAGCCCCAGGAACTGGAGTTTTTAACAACGGCCAGCTGACACCAATCACCCTTCTAATTATTGCCCATTTTTTTCTGGACTAGCCCATTTCTAACGCAAGCGGCCCCGAGTAGA
This sequence comes from Suricata suricatta, assembly GCF_006229205.1. Lineage (NCBI taxonomy): Eukaryota > Metazoa > Chordata > Mammalia > Carnivora > Herpestidae > Suricata > Suricata suricatta. The sequence continues at coordinate 407,947 of NC_043716.1, forward strand.
GAGCTGGAATTTGAAGCCCAATCCTTCTGGCTCTGGGGCCAGGGCCACACCAGTCCTGGTCTTGTCTTTGGGAGCAGAGGGTCCCAGGTGCAGGGCAGCAAGAACCTGGCGGGCCCGCTCTGTCCAAAACAGCAATGCCCAACGCATTTAAGATACTTGCCACGGGCCAGGGACTGTTCTAGAAACTGCACCATTCAACACGGCAGCCCCTGGGCTCTTGGAATGTGCTGACCCGAGTGGAGACGTGCATTACATATAAGAGACACACTGGATTCCGGAAACTTGGCAGAGAATGTAAAACGCGCCACTAAACCACTCTTGCTCCTGTTTCACTTTTTAATCCAGGTCCCAATCAACGTCAAGTTGAGCGTTCTCACGTCTCCACGGGTGGACGCCCCGCTGTGTGGGGATAAGGGCGCTGCCCAAGGCCCCGCGGCCGTGAAGCCCGTACCTCCGACAGGATGTCCACCAGGGCCTTCTGGGGCTGCTCCTGCAGGTGGTTGTGGTGGGGGGCCAGGGTCTGCAGCAGCCTCAGCGACTTCATCAGCGCCTCCGGGTCCTGGGGCCACGATGGGGAGTGGGCATGAGGAGGGCCTGCCACCGTCCCAACCCCACCCCCCCAGCCCGACCTCTTACCTTCACCAGCCTGCCCGACTGAAAGAGGGCGAGCACCCCAAACAGGTTCGCAAAAAGAGCAGGTCTCATTGTTGCCTAGAAAAGAATTGCAGGCACGGGTGAGAAGAGCCCAGTGTTCCCACCCAGGGCTGAGACGCCCCGAAAGCCACCGACTCTCACCTTCTTAACTGTCTGCAGGTCATGCTTCTCTTGTATCTGCTGCAGGATGCCGCACAAGGGGATGTCTTCGAAAGACTGTAACAGCTGGAGGGGGGGGCAGAGCAGACGGCCAGAGGGGTTCAGGGGTACTCCAGCCCCCACCAAACAGAACTCAGCCTCCTCGACTCCCTGCCCCACCCCCCCAAGCAGTGCTGGGGAGGCGCCCCACTGCTCAGATGAAGGGAGTCTTGCCTCCCAGCCTCACGACCACCCTGGGTTCAGAAGGTATCCGCTCTGGCACCTGAGATGCCCAGCCTGTCTCCACAGCCTACTCTGAGCTCCTCCAGGACCATCCTAGAGGACTGGAACTTATTCCCCACTCCCCCCCACCACCATTTGCCCACGTTCCTCAGGGATGGCCTATAACCCGCTGAAGAGAGCCCCGAGCCTTGCACCGGTAAGATAACCCATCCCAGACCTGACTCTCCCCGGCAGACGGGCCTCAGAGGCTGGCCAGCCCACTACCATCCTCCTACTCCGCCTGCCGGGGCTTCTCTGTACGCGGGCCTTGCTGAGACGCTTTCCCGCCTCCACGTGGGGACATCAGTCCGGCCACCGCCGCCCCCACCAGCTTCCGCTCAGACCGTTGCCCTCCTCACGCCCCAGCGCTCCGACCAGCTCACCTGTGCCAGGGCCAGACTGTAGCAGGGCCGGGCGGTCTCTCGCCCGACCCCGAGTCCAGTGATGAGGCGCTTCAAGGCGTACTTCATCTCGGATCCCTGCGGAACCAAGCGCACCCGCCGGTGTGGAGGGTCGTCCCGCGCTGGCCCACCCCAGCCCCTCGGGGCGCGCTCACCTGGGCGCCCGGGCCCCGCGCCCG
>NC_043716.1:409700-430484 GCF_006229205.1 Suricata suricatta
GGCCCCGGGCCCCGCCGCCGTACCTCGGGCCTCGCGCGCAGGTACTCCAGCAGCTTCTCCGTGGCCTCAAGCCGCGTCTCCTGCTGCGGCTTCGCGATGTCCCAGAAGAAGTCCAGGAACTCGCGGCTGTGCTTCAGCAGGCCCTCACGGTCGACGGGCCGGGCGCCGCTCTTGCTCGCCTCCCCGGGGGCCACGGGCCCAGCGACGTCCTGACTCTCCATCTCCGCCATGCTCCTCGAACACGTGGGATCAGAAAACGGCCTCTTCCGGGTCAGGTCGCCGCGCGTGCGCGCTGAACTAGCCGCCGAGTAAGGGGGGGGAGCAGGGCGGGGCGCGGCCGGGGCGGGGTCTTGCCGGGGAAGGGAGGGGCCTATGTCGGCTTGGGGCGGGGCCAGCCCGGCCCTGGTGCTTTCGCTGCTGGATTTTAATCTGAGCGTGGATGGGAAGTTGTTGGAGGGTTTCATGCAGGGGCAAGCCTTGATCCTATTTACATTTTTGAAAGATTATTCTGCGGCTGCGTGGGGAATAATTGTCGGATTGCAGAGGAGAAGCAGGAAGAAGGGTTAGAGACAGACCGCGGTTTAATATGAAATTAGGTCAGATTCCAGCTAATTTGGAGCTGAAAAGGGGTGGGGGAAGGATGGATGTGGGAGAAAAGAAAAGAAAGGATGCCAGGTTTGGGGCTAAAATAACTGGGTAGGTGGTGGTACCATCCACTGCACTGGGGAAGAATTCTCTTTGCCGATCAATGGTTCTACAACATCAGACAGAACTTTTCTGTGGGCAGGGCATGAGTGCAGAGGGCCTCCCCAGCTTCTGGCCTGGAGAAGCTGTCTCTAGAGAGCTGTAGTCCTGGGGGGCAGGCAATGTCAGCCCCCTTCCCCCCCACCCCCCTCAAATCCCACACCCCTGCTCCTGCCACTTTTGGACCCAGGCCCCTAGGCCCCTAGGCCTCCCCTTAACCCATTGCTTGCTGTGCTGCCTGTTTTAGAAAGTGAGATGAAAGCATATTTGCCCCAGAGGCACATGGTGACCAGAGCAGGGGGAGCTGAAAGGCGAGGGCCCGACCTCTGCCTGTCTGGGGGAGGGTCAGCCGTGCTGCCCTAGGGGAAGCCAGCCCGCTGAGCACCTCACAGGATGATGGGGAGCTAAGAACAGCAGTGGCACAAGGCATCGGGAGACTTGGTCTTTATTGTGTTTCCAGCCCAGTTGAGAGAGAACAGCAGAGGGTGGCCTGAAGGGAAGGACGGAGAGGCCTGCGGTGCCCTGGGCTCTGCCTGCCTCGCCCATGGGGCCTGGAGCCAAGGCAGGGGCTTTGTCCCCTTTCTCCTTGTCCTTCTCAGAGCTGGATCTCAACTTGGGGCTGGCCCCAGGGCCTGGTGCTCTTTCTCCATCATCCTCGGGGTCCTCAGCGGAAAAAAGACTCAGAACTCCATCCAGGTAACTGAGCAGGACAGAGGTTGGGGTCTGAGTCGGCAGTGTGCTCTGTAGGCACTCATCCCTGCTGGCCTGCTCTGCCCCTGCCTCCAGGCTGGAGACCCGCACCCCCACCCCCTGCAGACCACTGGCCCACACTTAGAAGCCCTGGAAGGTACAGCAGCCAATGGGGACACCGGAGACATGGGCGTGCTCTGACCGAGAAGCCACCTGGAGCAGGGTCCCTTGGCCACAAAGGCTAGGGCTCTGTGTTGTTCCCTGCCGCTGCTGCTGCTGGGCCTGGGCCTGGGGCCCGGCCAGGTGACTGAGCAGGGCACGGGTCATGACTCTAGCCACTACAGGGCTTCCTGAAGCCACCAGCCCCAACACATCAGTCTCTGTGTCGTCAGAGCCACCACGGAGGATGAGGGGGCAAGCCCAGCCACTACTTGTAGACTTGGCTACCAGGTTGCTAAGCAGAACCCCCGTGCTTGGGGACAGATGTCCGGAGCCAAAGGAGCTGTTGAGTGAGGAGGTGAGAAGGAGCACAGAGCCGCTGCTGTCTACAGTGGCCAGGACACCGCTCCCAGGGGTCACAGGAGCTTGTGGGAGGATCGAGCAGGGGTCAGGGCTGGGCCCTCCAGGGTGCAAGGCTGCCTCCACCATCGCCAGCAGTTCTGGGCCAGCTGAGGGGCTGGGGGTGGTGAACAGGATGCCCTGGGGCACAGGAAGCTGCAGGGCAGGCTCCAGGGTGGGCCCAGGCCCAGGCGAGGGTCCCTCCAGCCCCAGGTCTCTGGCCAGCAGACTCAGCAGGGCGTCCCCGGCCAGGTCTGGGGTGGGGGCCAGTGCCGCCTTTTCTAGCACCGCTGCCAGCTTGGGGTTGGTGGCTCGGGCTCCAGGGCCCAGCGGGGTCCCATCAGTGTGGCAAAGCAGTGGGCAGAGGCCGTCTGTGCTCTGGGTGGCCAGGGCCCTGGCCAGGGCCGTATCCACCAGGAAGCCATCCTTAGCCAGCGTGGTGGGGCCCACCAGCAGGCGTGGCCAGGGCAGGCGGCCAAAGTGTGTGTGCAGCAGGTGCAGGGCGGGCAGAGCGGATGGCAGCCCTAGGCCAGGAGCCAGTGCCCGGGCTGGGCCTGGCATCAGGGCAGTGGAGCTGCCTGTGGTGCTGTTGTGGAAGAGGCCCCAGAACATGGCACCTGAAGGAGATAAAGGGGTCACACAGGAGTCAGGACACGGGGGTCAGGGTCACCAACTTAGCCTGAGGTCAGGAATTGCTCACTAGGCCTGGAGACGGGAGACAAGATCACAGGGATGTGGGAGCAGGGGCCACAGCTGAGGGTTGGGGCTACTGCCTAAGTCCTAGGTCCTGCTGGTAAGCAGCCCCGAGGTCAGGACCCAGCAGTGGGCCTGGGGCGTGGGTCACTGACCTAGCCCTGTGGCGTGAGGGTGGACCACCGCCAGGCACAAGGCGGCTCCCACTCCAGCGTCCACGACGTTGCCCCCGGCGACAAGCAGCTCTCGGCCCAGGTGGGAGCAGGTGGCTTTGGGAAGAGGAGACCTTCATGGGGGGGGCGGTCAGGACCATGACCCTGGCCCTCCCCTCCCCCAGCTGCTCCCAGCTCTGACCTGCAGGGCTGACGACGGCCCCGTGGTGGTACACGCCAGGGTGGTGGGAGTGGCCGTTGGGTGCAGGGGCCGCAGAGCTGCTGCTGGCGCGGAGCTGCCTGACCGCCAGGGAGCAGCCAACGGCCAGCAGCAGCAGGGCCGCGAGTAGGCGGGCCCAGGCCCCAGGCAGCCTGCCAGCCTCGATCCTGCAGGGACAGGTGTCCTGAGCCAGGGCTGGGGTGTGGGGCGGGGCCCCAAGAGCCCCAGGAGGACCCAGGGAATGTTTCCTGAAAGATTTGGTCTCACTTGTGTGAAGAGTACGGTTTTGCCAAGGAGAAGGGCCTCCTGGTAGAGGGGACAGCATGGAGCAGACACGGTGATTGGAAGGAGTTTGGGGAAACTGAGGACAGCTAAGGAGGGAGCCCCTGGGGGAGGTTGGAGAGGCAGGAGGGCGGCCGCAGGTGAGCCTGGCTGGTTGAGGAGCAGGGCCCAGACGGTGAGGCCCGGCTCCAGCCCGCCTGGCAGGTGCACCAGGAGGTGGGGGCTGGGAACAGAGCAGGCAGGGCTGGCTTCCTACAGATGTCCCTCCAGACGCAGTGAGTGCGGCAGGCCAGGGAAAGTTCCTGGTGCTGAGCCAGGCACGGGGTGATCTGACCCCTGTCCCCACCTTAGGGGCTCCGGGGGGAGGGACTTGCCAGCCTCAGGCCTGAGCTGCCAGGCCGGCACCCAGACTCCTCCCTGACTCACCCCAAGGAGTCCTGGGGCCTCCAGGGATCAGGAACCACCAGCTCTGAGGTCTCCTCTTCCTCAGACTCCAAGCTCGGATCCCAGAGCAGTAGCTTTTGGTAGAGCACAGCGGGCCCTGCGGTGGGCTCCATGGCTCTGCTGCGGCCGTCCGGCCCTCCTGCCTGCCGGCCTTCCCGGCTGAGTCCCGGCCTGGCCCGCACTCAGCCGGTGGGAGGCGGAGGCAGCCTCGGGGAAGGGCGGTGTGCATCTAGAACAGGTCTGGGCAGGGCACAGACCCAGGGAGGCTTCATGCGAGCCTGCCCCACTAGGGCACAGGGCCTCTGGCCTCTCGCGGCTGGGGAGCCTGTCATGGGGAGCCGCTCAGTGAGGTGGTATCCCACTGACCCCTTTTCTGGGGGTGCAGCCACTGGATCCCCTGTGTGTCCACAACTCAGGGAGCCTGGGTCAGGGCCAGGGGAAGTGTGGGTCCCCAAGTCCTGTTCCCGCCCAGAGCTCCTAAAACCTTGGGAATTTCCTAAATGCAAGAGCCCTGAAGATGCCTTTTGTTAATGAATGAGATGGGCATTTGGACCCCACCTAAGGGGGGGCCAGTGAGCAGGAGCAGCCCCCACGTGACCAGAGGCTGGCACCTCCAGCCCCACCCCCTGACCTCTGGGGACCCATGAGGGGCTGGAGGAAGTGCGGCCAGCAGCCTGAACTTGCACTTGGCCCGTTGGGCGTGGTGGGGCGGGGCGGGCAGTCCTGCAGGACCAAACCCTTAGCCCGTGGACTCTGACACCCTTTCCAGGTACAGGGGGTCAGAAACAAGTTGGGGGGCAGGGGAACAGCTTGGGGTGTGGGGACCTGCCCCTCCCCCATTGGAACTGGTTCCAGGAAGCAATTTACTTCCTCTCTGTGTTAGGGCCTCAATCTCACGATGCTAGAATGGTCTGGATAATTCACACCCAGCACCTCGCCCCCCATGGGTGGCTTTATGGCTCAAGTACAGGACTGGAGAGTCATTAATTCATGCTCTTAGGCTTAGCTGCACATTAGAAGCACCTGGTGAGCTTTAAAAGTGCCTAACACCCGGGCAGACCAGGTAACTAATTAAACCAGAATCTTTAGGTTTTTTAGTTTCCCAGGTGTTTGGAAGGTCTAGGTGCGGCTGCGGCTGCGGTTTCCAGCTAGCTGCTAGTGGTTTTTGCAAGAGGCGTCGCTCTCAATTTTTTAAAAGCTTGAATTTAAATTCCAATCAGTTAATGTCCAATGTAAGATGAGTTTCAGGTGTACAATTTGGTGATTCAACACTTCCATACGGTGCTCATCACACCCCGTCCGTTTGTAAAAATGCCAGCATCCTGGCGTTTCCTTCCCCCCCCCCCCGCCCGTCAAATGCCAACTGAGTTAGGATCCCTGCACATGAGCGGGGCGGCCTCGGGAGCCCCCAGAGACCTGCTGCCTGGGATTACATCCTCGCAGACACATCTAGCAGGGGCGCCTGCTACCGCCCCACACGCTGGTGGCAGGGAGGAGCCAGAGCCACCGGGGGTTGGCCGTCCCTCTGTGTGCCCACGTCTCCCAGACGCGAGGGGCTCCCGCAGGCAAGGCAGGGGCCGGGACCAGTGGTCAGCGATCGCCCAGCCCTGACCTGCTGGGTGGGGGCGTGTGAGTGCACGCCTGTCTTCAGGATAACTTCACAACAGAGACACGCTCAGATGTGGCTCCAACAGTCAAGGGCGGGGGTGAAGAACAGCTTTTCCCGGCCAGGTGACTCTGCGTGAGGCGACCGGAATATTGGTGTTAAAAAAAATCTCACTGCAGGTGAGTCTGGTTTCAGGCACCACTGAGCAAGGTCTGGGGTTAAGTTGGGAGCAGTCTGAACGGAAAGAGGCCACTTTGGAATAAGTAGATGCCATTTGCTTCCTTGGGGAAGGAGATTACCGTGTCTGTCGGATCATGCTGGCGTTAAGCTAAAGACTTCCGACCACCTCGGTGGTCCGCGTCAGAGCGCGGCTGGTGATGGGGTCCTGGGTGGGCCTCAGCCGATCACCCAGCAAGGTGCTGGACCGCCTTCGTGGACCTTACTGTAGGTGTGAGACACCCTTCAATAACCATCAGAAACCCTGGAAGAAACCAAGGCTGATCACTTACACAGCACACCCGGGCCACACAGGGAGGGTTCTGAACTCCTGCTGTTATTGGGGTTGAGGTTGGAGCCCAGGCTCACTCTTTGTTGGTAAATTTAAAACATAACCGTGGGAATGCAAAATGCAAGAGAGAAACGGCAATGACCCAAGCGATCAATTATTGAAATCAACCAAGATCTCTAAAACAAAGGAGCCAACCTGCTCCGTGGGGATGGCCCGCCACCAGGCCTTGAACTGAACACGGGGTGGGCACGTGGCGTTCCTGGACAGACCCATCAGCAGATGATTCCTGGGTCACTTCAAGTTATACAAAGTTCCTTTCAGTAATCGATTTCTTCTTAATTGCAATTAAGAAAACCACACAGGGGGCACCAGGGCAGCTCAGTCGGTTGAGCGGCTGACTTGGGCTCAGGGCATGACCTCGAAGTTCATGAGTTCCAGCCCCGAGTTGGGCCCTGTGCTGTCAGCTCGGAGCCTGGAGCTGCTTCAGATTCTGTGACTCCCTCTCTCTCCGCCCCTCCCCTGCTCACACTCTGTCTCTCTCTCTTTCAAAATAAATAAATAGATTAAAACAATTTAATAAAAAAAACCCACACAGAATGGTCAGATTCATGGAGACAGAGGGTGGAATAGTGGGTAGCAGGGGTGGGGGAGGGGTACTGGGAGTCCTTGGTGGGTGTGGGTCTCAGGTGGAGATGAAGAGAAGGCCCTGGAGTGGACGCACAGCAATGTCAAATCCGCTTGGTGCCGCTAAACTGTACACAAAAATGGCTAAAGCGGTATATTTTATGTTAGCTATAATTTACCACCATGAAAAATGCAAAAAAAAAAAGTACACTCCCTCCGAAAACAAAAATTAAAGGTTCGCTCAGAGTTAAAAATCTTCTCTCTTGCAGTTTCTCCGTCCGTTTTGGGTAGGCAGCGTGCAACAGGGAAGAAGTGTGTGTGCAAGCCAGCATGAGACAGACCGAGGGTGTGTCTGTGTCTGGTTCTGATTTCACTCCTCCCAGACTTGCTTGCCGGCTCCTGTGCCCTGAGATCCTCCTCACCCACCAGCCTGCGTTTGGTTCCTTTGCGGGGGCGGGGGAGGAGCGAGGAGGAAAGTGGGGTGGGGGGCAAGAAGGGTCTTCGGACGGACCCGCCTCAGCCCGCACAGCGCCTTTTGGGGCTTGTGTGAAGCTGACTCATCTACAGTCAGGCTCTCTCGCAAGTCCTTCCCAAACCCCACAGCCCGGCCCTCGCCCCTGGCGGGAAGCCCGGGTCTCTCAAGGTGGCAGGTGGCTGAGCCTCGGGCTTGCAGGCCCCTCGGACCTCGCCGCTGGCTGTCAGGGTGTCACTTCCCGCCAGGGGGCGCTGGTGGACAGTCTCCGCTGACCTGGTCCTTCTCGGAGCACCTGGTCCACCGGGGAGGCAGGCTCCTGGCCCTTCTCCCCACAGATTTAGGGGTGCCAGCTTCCGATGCAGCGGGCTGTCTTCACTTTTCTCTCAAAACTACCATCGCCCAGCAAGTCTGCCATGCAGTCCGTTCTAAAAACCAGATTTGTGGAGGTATCATGTATAAAGTAAAATTGACCAATTTTAATGTATACAGCCATTTTCCAACCCCACAGTCAAGAGGAAGAACATCTGTATTGCCCAAGAAGTTTCCTTGTGGCCCCCAGCCTCACTTTTTACCTCTGGCCCTCAGCAACCTCCGATCTAATTCCTATCCTGATGGGTTTGCCTTTCCCAAAGGCATCCTGTTTTGAGGATTTGGGTATTATCAATGGAATCTCATGACGTATAATGGTTCCTATCTGACTTCTTTCACTGAGCAGAAGTCTTTGAGAAGCATCCTTGTTTGTTCCATGTATTGGCATTTTTCATTTTTATTGGTGAACAGTGTTCATTGTATCTACACATGTGTTCATTGGTAGATTGCATTGTTTCCAAATTTTTATTATTATGAATGTAGCAATTGTATGCACGTCTTTGTGTGAGCACATGTTTTCATTCCTCTGAAGTGAATCTGAGAGTGGGATTTCTGGACCTTCGGGCAAGAGTATGGGTGACTCAAGAAACTACCAATCTACCTTCCAAAGTCCCTGCTCCGGTTTGCATTCCCGTCAGTGATGAATGAAGACTCCAGTTGCACTGTGTTCTTGGTAACACTTGGTATTATCAGTTTTAAATTTTCAAAAAAAATTTTTAATGTTTGTTTATTTTTGAAAGACGGAGACAGAGTGAGAGCAGGGGAGGGGCAGAGAGAGAGGGAGACACAGAATCCGAAGAGGCTCCAGGCTCCGAGCTGTCAGCACAGAGCCCGACGCAGGGCTCAAACCCACAAATCGTGAGATCATGACCTGAGCTGAAGTCGGACGCTTAGCCGACTGAGCCCCCTGGCGCCCCTCCCCTTGAGCATGTTTAAGCTTTCTGCTATTGTAAATGGTATTTTAAAACATCTCAGTGCTCTACTCATGTCTCCCTCTTGTAAAGAAATCTTGATTTTTTCATATTGACCTTGCCTTGCATCCTAAGACTTTGCTAGGCTCATTTATTAGTTACAGCACTTTCTTTGCAGATCGCTTAACATTTTCTACTTGGACACTCATGTTTTGTGAACAGAATTTTACTTCCTATCCAATATGCCTTTTCTTCCCTGTCTATGGAAGTAGCTAAGACTCCTAGCACAACTGTGCACAGAAGGGGGAGGGGCAGGGCACACTGGGCTAGTCTCCCCTAATCTTTGGGGACACGTTCCGACATGTGTGGTCAGGTCTGGTGTTAGTTCTAGGTTTACTTTGGCTGCACTTTGTAAGGTTGAGGAAGTTCCCAGTTGACCAAGAGGGTTTTTAAAAAGTCTTTGATCATTAGTGGGTGTTGCACTTGACCCAATGGTTTTTCTGAATCTGTAGACATAATCCAGTATTTCTGGTCTGCACTGCTGATTTGGATCATACTGATTAACTTCCAAGTGCTAAACCAAGCCTGCATTCCCGGCATGAACCCCTGACGGCCATGACGCATTGTCTTGTTGTGTGTTTCTGGATTCAGTTTACTCAAATTTTGTAAAAGAATTCTGCATCTATATCCACGAAGAATATTATTCTGCAGTGTTATTGTAATGTTCTTATCTGTTTGTAATATTGGGAAAAACGAGGCCAGAAGCTGGCCCTTTCTTTAAAAAATTTCCTTAATTTGGGGCACCTGGGTGGCTTATTGGTTGAGCATCCAACTCCTGATTTTGGCTCAGATCATGATCTCAGCATTGTGGGACTGAGCCCTGCATGGAGCCCCATGATGACCATGGAACCTGATAGAGATTCTCTCTCCCCCCCTCCCTCCCCCTTCCCTCTCTCCCCTGCTTATAACACCCTCTTTCCAAAATCAATCTATCAATCAATCCTCAATTTCTTTTTTTAATGTTTTTATTTGTTATTGAGACAGAGAGACAGAGAATGAGTGGGGGAGGGGCAGAGGGAGGGAGAGATACAGAATCTGAAGCAGCTCCAGGCTCTGAGCTGTCAGCACAGAGCTCAGTGTGGGGCTCGAACCCACAAACTGAGAGATCATGACCTGAGCCGAAGTCAGACGCTGAACTGACTGAGCCCCCCAGGCGTCCAATTCTCAATTTCTTAAACGTTTCTTTTAACCTTTCCTTCTGAAATGTTTGGTAGGAATCATCAGTAATTGTGCCTGGAGTCTTCCTGTATGAAGGATTAGCTACTCGTTTTGAGTGACTGTTGATGGTTTGTGTTTTTGAGGGATTCATGCATTTCATCTAGTGACGTTTATTGGCCTGTGTAGTTCACAATATCCCTTCGTGATCCTCTTGCCTGTGGGGTCTGCAGAATGTCCGCATTCCTGATAATTTGTGTGTTTCCCCCCCAATCAGTCTGCCTAGAGGTTCCCTCTCTCTGCATTTTATAGTTCATTTTGAAGAATTGACTTTTGGATTAATTTTTGGCATAATTAAGTTTATTGATTTCTGTTTTCTGCTTGAATTCTGCTCTTATATTCACGGTTTTCCTCCGCTTGTTTCGGACTTGACTTGCTCCCCTCACTCCTGACTTCTCCCAGGTCAAGTAATCTCACTCACGACTCCGCTCCTCTCTCTCGCTAGATCATTGGCGATGGCTTTTTGCTGTGCCGTTTCCCTGGTTGTTTGAGGGCTCCTACCACTGCATTGTGACGGCCACAGCCCATTGTCACCACTCCAGGGGTGAGGTGCCATTTCACGCAGCGACCTGGCAGCGGAAGACCCCGCCTTCCCGAGACCATTGTTCTTTTGTCGCCGACGTCAGGTGTCCTGGTGTCTGGTCGGTGTTTAGATCATTTTGGTGGAAGAGGGACAATTCGGTCTGTCAGTCCATCTTGGCTACAGGTCGAATCTTCTTGACTACTTTAGAGATTTTCTTTTTTTTTTTTTTTTAAAGCAATTTGTGATGTAGATTGGTGTGACTTTCTTTGTTTCTTTGCTTGGACTTTGTTGAGATTCTTAGATCTATCGGTTGATCGTCATCATTTGTAAAATTTTAAGCCTAATGTATGGAAAGATTTCCCACTGTCGTCCCCTAATTGTCTCCTCCCTCCTGGGGCCGCAGCTCCTCGTGTGTTGGGCCACGTGGGGCTGCCCGCGGCCTGCGGTGACGGTGTAGGCGGCTCCCTCCAGGCCCCTCTCTCGGGCCGGCTTCGGGCGGCTGTGCTGCGATTCCGTCAGGCTCCCCGACCCGTCCTTCAGTAGAATCTCATCAGGCCTCAACCCCACCTGGTGTGCTTTTCCTTCCGGGCATAGTGTGGTCCAGCTCCAGAAATTTCTCTTCGGTCCCTTTTGTGCACCTGCCATTTCTCTCTGCTTCGTGTCCAGCGGCTCCTCAGTTATGTCTGTAAGGCTCAAAATCGCCGTTTTGACATCTTTGTCTACAAATTCCATCACCCCGGTTGCTTCTTGGTCTGTTTCTAGGAATTGGTTTTTCTCCTACCTATGGGTCAGCTTTTTCTGTTTTACTGCAGGTCTGGTGGGTTTTTTAAATTAATTAATTTATTTCAAAAGAGAGAGTGAGAGAGAGAGTAAGTGGGTGAGGAGTAGAGAGAGGGAGAGAGAGAGAATCCTAAGCAGGTTTCACACTGACAAGCCGGATGTGGGGCTTGAACTCACAAACCACCAGATCATGCATGACCTGAGCCAAAGTCAGACACGGAACCAAGGGAGCCACCCAGGAACCCTGTTGGCTGTTGATTTTCTAACAGAGCTGAGTATTCTGAATTTTATGATGTTGCATTCTATTTTGAAAAGAATGATGGGTTTTGTTTAGGCTCAGAGCCTGCCGTGGGGCTCGATCCCATGAACCATGAGACCCTGACCTGAACAGAGATCAAGAGTCGGAGCTCAACCAACTGAGCCGCCTGGGCGCCCTTACCTCCCGTCTTCTTCATGGTAGACAGCCTCAGAGGTGTGAGGCGATCTCTCGTTGTGGTTTTGATTTGCATTTCTTGCCTAATCAGTGATACTGAGCACCTTTTAATGAACCTTTTGGCCATTTGCAGCTCTTCTTTGGAAAAATGTCTATTCAGGTCCTCTGTCCATTTCTAATTGTGTCATGTGCTTCTTTGCCACTGAGCTGTGAGTCCCTTATATGCTCTGGATTCAGCCCCGTGGTGGCCGTGTGGCCATTCTGGAGGCAGTCTTGTCACGGGTGGAGGTGCACGACCCTTCTGAAGACTGCCCAGCGCTCAGGACTGGAAGGGATGGGGGAAATCAGAGCGATGGGAGGGCTGGTGGGAGGCTGGGTGGGAAGGAGGGGCACGCAGAGAAATCTTCAAATCTTTCTAAATCGTGGCAAAACATACATACCGTCGGCCATCGGGAGCATTTCTAAGCGTGCAACCCGGAGGCACTAGGCAGGTTCACAGCGTTGTGCACACATCCCTCCACCGCTGCGACCTGCTCATGGCCCCAGACAGGCAGTGCCATCTGGAACCAGCCCTGGCAGTGGCTGCTGTCTGTCCTGTCTGCTGGTGGAGGTGTGGGGGCTGGGGGGGCTGGGGGTTCTGGAAGGAGGGGAGGCTAAGAGGCTGGGGTCCCTGGGGGCCTGGGGGCTGAGAGGAGTTGCGGGGAGTTGGTGGCCTGAGCTGGCCGTGTTGATAGGTCGCAGGCCTCCCACAAGCAGGGCCCTCTGGTCCGGTCCTTGAGCGCCTGCTGCAGCAGCCCCGTGCCGTGGTGTCGGCCCCTGGAGCTCCCCGGCTGCAGGACGGGCCCCGCCCCGCCCTGGCAGCCTGCTGTCATCCTGCTTGGAGTGGGAAGTGAGAGGGGACCTCAGGGACCCCCCCCCCTGTCCCTCCTCGCTGGGGCTGGGGGCGCCTGCAGGGGCACCGTACCCTGTTGGTGTTTTACCCACACCCGGCCATTCAGGAAGCGGTCTGTTGGCGGTCCGGCCGGGGTGCTGGACGCGGCCCCCTACGGGCCGGTGTGGGAAAGGGGCCGGCACCGGCGGACGTGTGTGAGCACACGGAGGACTGTGTCCCGCAGGGTTTGGGTTCTGGAGAGAGGCTGAGGATGGAAGGGCGTCTGGAGGGGAGGTGGCGGGGGGCTGGGGGTGCAGGGAAGGGAGGAGGGTCCGCGTGGCCCCGGGAGGAAGGAGAAGGATGGAAAGGAGGGAGGGGCACACAGACACTCCTTCCTCCGGGTGAAGACTGGGCACCGTGATTCCCATGTGTCTGTGTGGCCTCGGCGGCCCCACCTCAGGCCCGAGTCCGGTGCGGGGCCGACTGGAGTCCACCGGGGCCCCGGGAACCCGCTTTCCACCAGGTGTGGAAGCAAACCGCCTCCTCCTCTGCCTGACATCCTCCCGAACTCATGCGCCAGCACCACGGCTGTCAGGGCCCCGGGACAGGGGAATGGCGGGAAGACCACCATGAATGCTCCTGAGGCCTCTGTGGGCAGTCTGGGCTCAGGTCCAGGCGGACCTTGTGAGGCGCCGAGGGCTGGGCGGGACAAGCACCTGCCGCCAGCTCCCATCCCTGCAGAGAGACTCGGGTGCAGAGGCACCTGCGGGGGAGGGCCTGTCAGCTGAGCCTCGTCCGGTGGGGTCCCAGTCAGGGTTTCTCCGAAGTGCTGCGGGCCTGCATGTCACAGAAGCGTCCGGGGCAGTCCCTGGACGCTGGGGGCTCTGCTGAGGCCCCGAAGGGCAGGTGTGGCTGGTCTGGGTTCTCTGGGGGCTCCGGCCCCGCCCGGCTTGGGGCTTGTGCCGTGGCCCACACTGGGCGCCCGACCCCGGGGACTGCCAGCCTCCACCTCTCGTCCCCTTTCTCTGAAGGACCGGTCCTCATTTCTTGTCTACAAACACGTCCTTTCACCTTGTTAACTTTCGAAAATCTCACGTCTCTGGTTGGTAGCAGAACATTCCAGACATCCTTAAGAAGAAGATGACCTCCCCACGCGGAGGGGGGAGCTGCTGGAGGCCGAATGTGGCTCCAAAGCGATCTCAGAAACACCTGTGAGCTGCATCATCCACGGCTCGAGTCACAGCGGCTCATGTTGGGCCCCTTGGACCTGCCAGGGATGAGTCTGGCTCAGCCCGGGGCAAAGAGATGAAGCTGGACAGGAGCTGTCCTGTTCACTGTCAAGTTTGAATCCTGGATCTGTATTTGCTAAGTTTATTTAACTCTTATGTAGTGCTTTGTGCCTGACCTAAGGGCCTTACAAACAGAAACAATCCTGGGATGCAGAAGGTCTTACCAGAATCCCCACTTTACAGAGAAGAAAACAGAGGTGCAACAGGTAGTGACATATGAGTAAGAATCAGAGTCCAGCGCTCTTAGCTGTGTGCGTGTGTGTGTGCAGAGGTGTGCATGTGTGTGTGCAGGTATACATGCATGTACATGCTTGTATATGCAGGTGTGCATCTGTGTGCATGTGTTTGTGCATGTGTATGCGTGGGTGTGCATGCATCGGTGTGTGTGCGCATGTGTGCATTTGCGCACATGTATGCTTCTATGTGTGTGCACATGTGCACGTGTATGCACGGGTGTGCACACCGTGCCTGCTTGCACACAGGGCGTGGAGCCTCGCTCTAGATGGCAGGACTTTCTCCAGTGCAGGAGGCTGGAGGACGGAGGACCCAGACCAGCTCTGCCCACCTCCTCCTGCCCACTCAGACTAGCAGCCGGAGGGCACCAAGGAGGCCTGTCTGCAGCAAGGGGAGTGGCTCTGCCCTCTCCCCCCTCCTCTCCTCCCCCTCCCTCTGTCAGGGAGAATCTGGAGAGCGGAGAGGAACGTGAAAACCGCTCATCCTTGGAAGCAGAGGCTAAAGCACCACCCCAGGGCTAACCCCCCTCCCATAGACAGAAGGACGGAAGGAGACATGGGGGTACGAGGGGAGAGCAGAAAATGCAGAGAAATGCAGCTGCGTGGGGAGCAGAGACAGAGGCGGACCTGGAGGGGCATCTGAGACGGAAGTCTCTCTCTGGGGGAGGGGAGTGGTCACGGGGTGGGGTGGCCTCTCAAGGCTCGGAGCCCCTGGGGGCTTGGGACAGAAGGGCCTGGGCCCTTGTGAGGGGGCGGGGCTGGGCTTGAGCAGGTGCGCATGCGTGTGTCTGGTCCCCTCCCTGGCTTTGGCCTGGCGTCCCTGGAGCTAGAGACAGGTGTCCTGCTCCTCCATGTCCTCCTGGACAGGCCAGCTGGCCCAGCCCCCCCAGTGCCCGTGTCAGGTTCCAGGCTGTTCCCTGGGGGAACTTTGATCTGGAAAGAATGAGGGTGACCGATCTGGCTGGGGCCTGGGCAGAGCCGTGTCACTGAGCCCTGGCCTGGGCTGCCCCTGCCGCCTTCTCGCCCCGGGGACACCAGGCGGTCAATAGGGACTCAGGGAATGGGGGTGCACTTTTTTGCTTCTTTCCCCTCCCCTGTTGTGTCCACCTTGGTTCAGTCCCTGGGCCGTGCACCCTCTCATTCACCCCTGCAGCGCAGTGGCTGCTGAAGCTGGGGGCTGGGGGCAGACAAGTCAGGGTCCTGCCCTTTCAGGAACCCCAGCCCATGCCCCAGGCAGATGTCCCTGCTTAAGGCAGACAGAAGCTGCACATGGAGGAGGAGAGAGGGGACGTAGTCCACGGGCGTGGGGGGGCAGGGGCCAGGCCTCATCAGGGGAGGCTGCCCCGAGGAGGCAGCCCTTCAGATGGGCTCCGAAGGTGTGAAGAATGGAGAATGAGCGGGGGCTGGCAGACAGGACGGCTAGTGGAAGGGGTGCTTCAGGCTGAAGGGCGCACAAGTGAGGGCCTTGACTGGCACTGTAAGGCCTCCGGTGTTGGTGCAGGGGGTCCATGGTTCAAAGGGATGGTTCTGTTAGAGCAAGGGGCCTCTGGGGGCTTGCAGGGGAGGGGCGAGGCGGTGCTGGTGGGCACTGAGATCTCCCTGTAAGCCCCAGCCCCAGTGGGGCTCCAGAATGCTCCTGAGGGAGCGGGTGGTCTACAGGGGTCCCGGCCTCCCCACCCCCACTGCTCACTCCGAGCTGGCGGCCTTCTGCTGGGCTGAAAGCAGCCGCTGGCCAGCCTGCGGGACCCCCAGGAAGGCCTTCCCGAGGAGGGGCGGGGGCCCTGGACCTCTGGTTCCTCTTGTCCTGGAGGCCACCGAGCCAGGCTCTATAAATAGCCCGGGAAGGGGCGGGGGGCAGGTCGGGCAGGGCTGCAGGGGCCAGGCCTCTGGGTGGGAGGCGCGGAGGGGGTGAGGGGAAGGCAGAGAGCCTGAGGCCCCGCCCCCAGATGACCACAGCGGGGTCAGCAGGGCACAGTGACTGCAGGGCCATCCTCCTTCCCCCCCACGCCCCGCCCCAGGCGGCTCTCTGGGGGCCTGAGGGCTCCAGGGTTTGCTGCCCCAGACACCGCTTCCCCAGGGACCCAGGGACCCAGGACAAGC
Source organism: Suricata suricatta (assembly GCF_006229205.1). NCBI lineage: Eukaryota > Metazoa > Chordata > Mammalia > Carnivora > Herpestidae > Suricata > Suricata suricatta. Next base: position 425,481 of record NC_043716.1, read on the forward strand.
TCTGCGGGGGGTACTTGCTCTTCCCTGACCTCAGTGTCATCTCTCGGGGCTGCAGTGCCTAGGGTGTGGGCAGGGAGCTAGGGCGGGCCAGGGGAGGCCTCTCGGGCCGTGGGGTCGGGGCTTAGGGGCCGGGGCTCCTGGAGATGGAAAACGTGAGCCCAACGGCCTTATCCGGGCTGGGAGCTGTCTCCACCCCACACCCTGCCCAGCCCCAGCCTCCGCGGGCAGGACCCCAAGCCACTCCACACTCCACGCCGGGGACAGGGTGGGGCTCGTTTCCAGGCCGCCCAGGCCTCAGTAGAGGCCCCTGGGAGGCTCGTCCTCCACGGAGAGCCAGAGGGCCAGCAGGGGCCGGGAGGCGGGAGGCCTGCTCAGTGGGACCGCCTCCCCGCACCAGGGCACCCCTGGCGTTGTGCATGCAAGCGTCCTCAGAGCAGCCCCGGCTCCCAGGATCTGCACCTTCTAGATCAGACTGGACTTCTGGGTCTTCCAGAGACGGGGCCTGTGACACTGTGATGGAGCTCACGCCCCAGCCCGCATGTCTGAGTATGTGAGCTTGTGTGGACACAGGACACGGAAGAATCTGCACGTGTGCATGAGCAGCCGAGGACATGTCCCAGTGTCGGCGTCGGCACACACACAGGTGCATAAACACGGGCTCGCCACCTGAGCAAGGGCGTAAAAATCCCTCCTACAGACACGGCACGGCCAATGAGCACGTGCCCTGCACACGTGTGTGCAGGTGCGTGCGTGGGTACAACCGACTCCGTAGCGCCCACACCTTTCCTCTCCACAGACACTCCTGCCATGTACTCAAAAGTGTGGTGCGTGCACAGACCCGCCCTCGGGTGCTCGGGGGAGGGATGGACAGCACACACTTCCGAGTGGCTGGCCGACGGTCCCCGGGGAAGGACGGATGAAGTGCAAGGTTTGGTTGGAGTGGCCCAGGGCCCAGAGTCCTTCCCAGCCTCCCAGGCTCCCGGATCCGCCCCCACCGCCGCCATGGCCACCTGGCACAGCCCCGTGTGCCCCTCTCCTGGGCCCTGCTGGAGACAAGACTCCAAGGCCTGCCCACCTGGGCCTTCTGTTCCTGCACAGCCTCTACCAGGGTCCCACCTCCCTGCTCGGCTCTCCGCTGGCTCCTGAGCCCGACAATGGGTGGGACATGGGGAACAGCGGCTTGGGTCACCAGCCTTGCGGTCTCCTGCGAGGCAGGGGTTTCCAGGACAGGCGCTGCGTTCAGGAGTGGGCATGAGGTGTTTGCCAGGGCACCCAGGCCTGGAGTGGATTCCTGTCAGCGTGTCCCCTCTGGGAGCCTGCAGCTGTGGACCTGCTCTCACGCATCCGTCCGGTCACAGGCCGAAGGGCCAGGCGGGTTAGCTGCCTTGTGGGCTGAGGGCAGTAAGCAGGGTGTGTGGGGCCAATCAGGCCTGACAGATGACAGGTCTGGCCTGGCCCATGACGCTCTGACCTGCGCCGTTCGGGGCAGAGGGGCTTGGAAGGATGCCTTGTGCAAAGGCTGAGGTGACCCAGCACGTGGGCTGTGCCGCCCCTGTGAGTGCCCAGGGCTCACCGTTCCCTTCAGCACACCCTCTCTGTGACCCGTCCTATCCCCCAGGTATCCAGGGGGCACTGGGGGCCACCCTTGCCTCTCCTCCCTCCCTCTGTCCATCGTCCGTCCATCTAACATCATCCTCCTGGCCCTGCTGCTCGCCGTGAGCCCACTTTGCCCTGGCGTTCAGTCACCCAGGGTTTCTTGAGGACTTTCTAAAGCCAGTTGCTGATCCAGGTGTGTGGGCAGAGCCAGAGAGACCCTGCTCTCTGAGGATGTGCGTACGTGTGGTGCTCGTGCACAGGGACACAGGGACCGGGGTGCAGGGATGGAGAGGCAGCCAGTGGGCAGAGGGGCGTGACGCTGACCCTTTCACTTCCTCTGTTCTTGCCCCACCCAGTAAGCCCGACCTGACCTGCGATCCCAGGAACTGAGGGGTCGGGGAGCAGGGAAGCAGGCTGGAGGCCGGTGGGTATAGAGCGGGGGCGGGGCTGGAGGCAGAGAAGTGGGTGATTGTACCCGGGGAGGGTGTGTAGGTGCGCAGGGGCAGGACTTAGGGATGAGGGAGGGAACCGTCATTGAGGAAGGTCACTGGGGAGGGCGAGGCCGGGAGATGCTAGTCAGGAGAGAGAGGAGGAGAGCGTGGTCCTCAGGGTCATGGGTGGGGGTGCTGGAGATCTCCGGGGACCAATGGCAGGGGGGTGGAGCCTCCGGCCAGCTGGGGGAGCAGGGGGAGCTGCCCACTCTTGGCCAGATGTGGCTGTTGCCCAGGGCGGTGTGTAGGGACCAGCGCCTTGGTCCTGTCTTCGCATGATTTGCTGTGTGGCCCCCGGGCTAGTCCTCCTTCCTCTTGGGGCCTCAGTTTCCCCATCTCAGGTCTGTGACTGACGTCCCTGGCTTCATGGTTTTGGCCTGGCAGGGATGTGATTTTGAGGAGTGACAGGCAGGAGGGCTGGGACAGGCTTGTCCCATGTCCTGCTTGCAGCCTAGGACAAGAGCAGATCAAGGGCCTAGCGGGCAGTGCAGGGCTCGGAGCCAGGTGAGGGGGAGCCGGACTCCCCCGAGCCCCCTGGACCTGATGGGAGGTCAGCCTCACCAGCTCGCTGACATCAGGGCTGGTGAATGCGGAGGGAGTTCGCATTCATTCAGCAGCCCTCGCCTCCCTCACGGCCTGGTACAGGGTGGGGGCTGAGCTGGGGGGTGGAGCGCGGAAGCCCCCCCCAGCCTGTCTTAGAGCCAGCTTTGGTCCTGCCCCTCCAGCCTAGACTCATCCCTTCCCCCCCTCCCTGCCCCTGAGCCCCTCTTCTTCTCTTTGCTGGTATCTTTCTCCTTCCTAGGCTCATCTCCAGCTACTGACTCAGTGGTCTGGCTGCTAAGGGCGATGGGCCAAGGGGGGAGGCTTGATTCTTGTACCGTCTGCCTTCCCAGAACCCACGGGAGCTGCATCTCTGCCCTGGACATGGCCCCCACTTCAGCAGCAGATGGAGCCCTGCCCTGCCTTCATCGGTTCCTCCCAAATATTCTCATGGAGCATCGGGACAGAGCAGATCACTCACCGAAGGTGGGAGAGGGTGGGAGAGGGTGGGCGAGGGTGGGCGGGCCCTGGCAGCCGGTCTCTGCAGTCCACCGCCTCTTCTTCCCCGTTAGGGTTTCAGCCCCAGCGACCTGGCCAGCCTGCCTGCTGGAGGATGGCAGAGAAGGCTGGACCCCTGCCGGTGCCCCCCTCCCCCACGGTGCTGCCAGGGGGGAGTCATGGCCAGGGGTCAGACTGTCTAGTGCCTCCCAGGACCTCCCACACGGCTCTTCTGTGGGTCCTGAAGAAGAGAAGGGGCTTTTCGGCAGGGACGGGGTCTCTGAACTCCAGGCTCAGGTGGCCAGACCTGCAGGGGCCGAGAGCACTGGGGGCCAGCGTCTATGAAATGTTCTGCCCAGAGAAACAACTCAGGGAGTAGTTTGGCTCACTCTGTGCCGACGGCTACTAGAACACACACACACACACACACACACACACACGCACACACACACGCAACATGCATGCCTTTTGGCACTTGACTTTCTCATGAGATAACTTCTGGAAGGCTCTTTGGATTAGGTACCCAGCTTTCCTTCCTGTCCCCCTGGTGGAGGGGAGCAAGGCGGGGGCTGACACCCAGCATCTTTTAGGCCGACCCAGCTCCTTTGGGGCAGTGTGGGCCAGTCCGGGCGCCTGCGGCTCCAAATTGATCTGGGAGCCTAACAGGACAGGGACAAGCCTTTCAGACCTCTTGTTCCTGAGGTCATCTGGTTGTGCCTGCCTGGGCACTGGGCCTCCTTCAGGTGGGCCTGGCCTTATAAGGAGAAGGCTAGTCAGGAAAAATTTCTATACAAAGGGTAGGATGTTCCCATTTTTATTTTAAATAATTTAAATTTTTTAAAGGTTTATTTGTTCTTGATGTGGAGGAAGGGGCAAAGAGAGAGGGAGACACAGAATCCAAAGCAGACTCCAGGTTCTGGAGAGCCCGACGCAGGGCCCGAACCCACGAACCATGAGATCATGACCTGAGTGGAAGTCGGACGCATAACCGACGGAGCCCCCCAGGCGCCCCTTCCATCCTTATTGTAAATCAGCTTTCGGTTACACGACAGCATCTTTGCCCACCATCCTGTCCTTCTGAAGCCACAACTGTTTCCATTCTTCCGGTTCTGTGACGGGACGGGGGCGGCTTGGAAGGGAGGAGTATCTGGGTTCAGGCATGAACAAGAGTGTTGCAAGGACACAGAGGTGGGAGCCCTGGCCTGTCAGCAGAGGCCAGGAACTGAGACCCTGATGGAGGGACAGGGGCGATCAGTCCAAAGGCCGCTCCTGCCACAGTGGAGACTCAGCCCTAAAAGCGCCCTCCCCTCTCTGCCAGACCTCAGCCTCTCCTGGATCCCCTGCCAGGGGCCCCCTGGTGAGCCTGGCGCCCTTACTGACCACTGGCGAGAAGGGCACAAAGATCGTGCTCCGCAGGGTGGGGCTGGGAGGGGGCCTCCCTACCCCCCTCCTGCTCCCTTTGGTCTTAGGACAGATGCAAGAGAGTCCAGGCAAAGGTCCCACAGGTGAGTGTGTGCTTGTGTGAGGCCAGTGCACAGGGTCGAGGGGGCAGAGACCGCACAGTTCTGGGGACTGCTACCCCCTTCAGGTCACCTCGAGCAGTGGGGGAGTCCCCACCCCCAGGGGAACAGGCCTTCGTGGGGAGCCTGGGTAGGCACAGCCCGCGGCAGTGGTCTCCAGAGTAAAGTCCCCTCCGGGGCCGCAGCCCCTCGTCCAGGCCGCACGCCGCCCACCCTCCGGGGCCGACTCAGGGGGCTCTGGGACCCCGAGCTCTCCCAGCGGCCCTGCCCAACCGGGCAGCGGAGTCCGGGGCTCCCCCTTCCGCGCCTCTGCTACCCGAGGCCCCGCCCCCGCGCGGCGCCCAGTCTTGGGGCTCGCG
>NC_043716.1:430584-440074 GCF_006229205.1 Suricata suricatta
CAGCCACGCCACCTTCTCGCTGTCGGGCCGCGGCCAGGTGAGCATGGGGCCGGGGGCGGGGGGCCGACCCTCCGCCCCGAGTGCGTGAGCCCGCCCGCGCGGGTGTGCGGGGCCGGGGGCAGTCCCGCCGCGGGGACTCGGTGTGTAGGTCCGGCCCCCACTCCGGGGTGGGAGAGGGCCCCAGAAGCCTGCCCGCTGCACCTGTCTCAGGCCCCCTCCTTTCTTCGGAGCCAGGCCCTGCCTCCCTCTCCCCTTTGTCCCATGACGCTCCGGCGCTGAGGTTCGGTCCCTGGCCGCGTCAACACGGCCTGGGCCTTGCGGGCAGCTCCCGGCTCTCCTACCTGCATTCGTGCGCCCCCTGCGTCGCCGCTTCACTGAGGCCTGACGGCTCTCGTTATTGATTAACCCAGACTGAGAACTCAGGCCCGTGTGTGTGAGGCCGAGGCCAGGAGGACGCAGGGTGGTCGGGGCAGCCGCCTTGGGAACTCGCAGGGGGTTAGGAGAGACGTGGAAACCAGCCTGGAGCAGTCTCCAGCTTCCTGGGGTCAGTGACCCACGTGGGGATGGGGTGGAGGCTGGTGGGGACCAGTCAGCACGCTGAGCCTGGGGCCTCAGGTTAGACTGTTTCCATGGTGTGTGCAGCGGCCCTTAGGTGGGATTTTCCACTCTGCTGAGGCATGTGCTCGGGGCTCGGTTTCCAGGGTCTGGGTCCAAGTGCTTGGCACCTGCTGGCCCTCCTAGGTTCCATCCGTCAAACGTGCGTGGGCTGGGCTGCCCCTCGGGGCCAGCAGGCGGGGATCACATTAGCCCCTGGAGGTGCCAGCCTGGCAGGGGGGTGGGAGTGGCCCCAGACAGAGCTGTGCCACAGTGTGGGCAGCTGGAGCAGATGTGCCCCAGACACCTAGCCCCTTCCCGGTGGGTGTCCCAGGAAGGCTTTGTGCCGGAAGCCCAGGGCTGGCTGCTGCTGGTGCAGGTGCGGGTGGGACGGGCACTGTGCGTGCAGGCTCAGCGACGCTTTCCGACGCCTGTCCGGAGGAGGGGCCTGGCCGGAGCGAGGGGGAGGGCTGAGTTGTGAAGGCCCTGTGGGCGCTGGAAGGGAGCTAGGCTCCGTCTCCGGTGTTCAGTGCTCCTTGCGAAGGGCCTGGAAATGTGGACACTTAATTCTGTCCTATGAGCACAACGTACTGCTCATCCATGGTGTAAAATCACCGCGGTGAGCTCACACGTGCCTAATCACCTGTGTCATCGGCTGTTTCTGAAGTTGTGTTTTAACACACGTTTGCCACTCGTCTGCTCGAAGAAGCCGCTGTCCAAGTGTTCGGAGAGATCATGTCCCAGGCATATGTGTGTGACTGCAGACATGCACGTGTGTGCTCATACATGTGTGACAGGGGCCCGTCATCTGGCTGTCTCAGTGGGAAGTGGCCGTTCTCACCCGAGGTGACCTAGTCCTCTTGCTTGTGGGGGTGGTGGGTGAGGGGTGCTGGGCAGGGCCGGACGGGCCCTTCTTGTTCCGCAAGGTCCAGCAAGGATGGGTGGTGGGCTGGAGGGTGGTTGGGGACGTGGTGGGGTCGTTGGCTGGTCCAAGGAGAGGGGACAGTCTTCAAGGGGGAGTTGGCAGGGCAGCACAGACAGGAGCCGTGCCTGGGGAGCTGTTGGGTCACAGACCTAGGGGGTGCCGGGGTCTGGCTGGGTCCTGCTGAGCGAGAGAGGCTATGGGCCGTGCAGGCGAAGCTTTCAGAGCTGGTAGCCCGGAGGGGTCACGGCTGGACTTTAGGGAGGCCTCAGGGCAGAGCCTGCAGCCGGAGCCCTGAGGTGGGTGAAGTACTCAGGTAATTGTGCGGAAGGAAGGGGGGGGGGCGGGGAGGAGCTGCTGGGCAGCTAGCGGGTCCCAGGGAGCCCATCCCGGAAGTCAAGGGGACAGCACTTCTGGAGGAAGGGGTCGGGGCCGACAGGGACACCGCGGCTCCTCAGGGGAGAGGGATGGAGACAAGCTGGGAAGTGGGCTGTGGGCTTCAGAAAGGCATAGCTGGGCACTTGGGTGGAGGATGGTCAAGGTCTCCGGGGGGTCAGAGGTCGTGCAGCCCCCTGCACCTAGGCAGCGCCCCACGCTGACCTCAGAAGCGCTGCCCCCGCGTCTCCTGCAGCCCCCTCTAAGGAGCGCTGCCGGCGGCCGAGGGGGCAGTGCAGCCATCTGTACAGGACGTACGACTGGGCGCTTGGTCACGAGCCGGGAGTCAGGGCTCCAGGCTGGGCCTGGGGGCGGCTGGTTCATGCCCTGTGTCTGTGTCACAGGGGGCGTGGGGCCAGTGAGAGCCGAGGTGAGGCATGGCAGGACTGGTGTTACCCCGCCCCTCTGTAATAAGCAGTGAGATTTAGAGAATCTGTTGGTTCCTGCTGTTTCAGACTTGGGGCTGGTGGAAGTGGGTCACACTTAGCATATAAATGTGTCCTGCCCTCCATGCAGAAAGAGTTGATCATGGAATCCACTTTTGAGTCCACAAACCTTGACCTTGCTAGGTTGTGAGGAGACAGAGGAGTAGCCAGGGCCGCTCTAGGAGGAGGGAGAGGGCAGGGCCACGGAGTGGGAGAAACCAAGGTGGACTTCCTGAAGGAGGCCAAGTCCCTGAAGCAGACAGGAGCTGCTCTCGTCATGTTTGCGGTGAGGCCTTGGGAGCACCTCCTCAAAAGCCGACCTCAGTTTCTCGGTATCTAGACCAGGGGGGACTGGGCCAGGCTGGCTGGGCCTCTCATGCCGAGCGAACGGGGTCCTTGTAACAGTGACATGAGCAGGTTCCGCCCACAAGCAGCCACGGAGCCGCAGCTGTGGCCTCGCAGGCGGAGGGAGCCCGTGGTGGATGGTGGCAGCCTGAGGCCAGGCCAGGCCAGGCCAATCCGGGCCAGGCTTGGTCCCTGGAAAGGTCCTGACTGAGCTGGAGCCCCCGGGCCGCTGGCGGAGGCCCTCAGGGACAGCTGCCAGGACTGTGAGAGAAACCAGACGCCCTTATCAGCCTTCCTTTCCCAGACACACTGTGTGATAAGGGAGGTGAATGCTTTAGGGGGATGTTTGGATGGAGTCTTGAAAGCCGTGTGTGAGTGGGGGATGGGCAGCAGTCTCGGCACTGGCTCCTGGCCCCTGCCTGGCTCCTGTGCCCACGCGTGAGCCCGGTGGGTCAGGCAGCACCGAGAATGCCTGAAATGCTCCTGCCTTCTCAACGTGTCTACAGACTCCCCAGGGAGAGGATCGTGTCTCCTGGAGTCCCCGAAATCACACCTGTGTCACCCTGCGTTTGCCCCTAAGGCTCCCAGGCCTGGGCTCCCTTATGAAAGGGTGGCTCTTCTGAAAACTCAGATGAGGACCCTTATTTGCCGGCTCCCGTCCCAGGGCTCTCTGCACAGAGTGTGCCTGGGGACTGGCCCAGGTCGTGGGTTTAAGGCCTCTGCTGTGCAAGGGTCCTGCTGGTCCCCCCTTTTCTCCCCCTCATCTGGCTAAGACAGGTCCAGCGGGGCCAGCACTCGCCCTGCGCCGGGTCCTGGGGGGCACATTTGTCCTGAGTTGCTCTCTGTTCTCTGGAAGGCCAGAGTGCTTTGTGGACAAAGTCTCAGGTTGGGGTGGGGACCTGGGTCCCAAACATCAAGCCCCCCCCCACCCCGTGCCGGCCGCGGGTTGTGTGATGATGTTGGCAGTGGTCCCCCTTGGCCCGAGCTATGGGCAGAGGCTCTCCTTGAGTGAGGGGCAGGTCCAGGCGTGGGGAAGGGGCAGTAGGGGGGGAACAGGACACCCAGGAATCTGGCTTGTCCAGAACCTACAGGAAGTAGGTTCCCGTTGGGTTGTGGCTCCTGGTCCCCTGGGGCGTCACCAGGGTGGAGGGCCTGCTACGTGCAGGGGCAGGCATCTGGGGGCCCCCCACGGAGACCCACATTCCTGGGAACATGGTTTCGTCATCATCAGCCGGTCCCTCCAGGCCCCTGCCAGGACCTGTGGCACCGGTTGGACCAGAGTAGGAGGGTGGGGGGACACGGAGACCCCAGGCTGAGCTGGCCCAGGTGACAGGTGGGGGCCGGGGTTCCTCCTCCTCCTGATCTGGCCTCAGGTTAGGGGTTCCCGCAGAGGCCCCTTCGCCACAGCCCGGCCCCTCCCCATGTCCTCCTGAGTCAGGACGTGAGGGGTCCCCGTGTCTCCCAGGCTCCCCCAGGGCTCCAGGTCCTGTCCTTTCGCCCTTCTGCAGGGACCCCCACCCTACAGAGGGACAGCCCCTTCCAGCTCTGCCCTGCCCTCCCCAGCTTCTCCTCCAGGCCCTCTCCCGCCCCACCCCTACCTTGTTCTGTTCCTAAATCACCAATGACGTCTCCCTTGCTAAACCCAACGGGCACCATTCAGATCTCATCCGACCATTTCCTTGACCCGAGGCCACCTCTGGGTGCCGGGGCTCGCGTGTGCTCTTCCCAGTACACGTGCCCCGGCCTCGCCCAGCCTTCCCCAGGTTCTCCCCCTGCCCCTCTGGCTGCTCCTCTGTAGACACCCCCTCCCCCGCCCCGTGCGGGTGCTGGGAACCAAGACTCCGGTTTCTCCCTTGTTCATCCATCCTTCTGTCCTGCCTCTTAAACTTCAGACCCAAGCGCGCGGCTGCCTCCTGACCTCACCTCCCAGGTGCCCCAGGGGCAGCTCACACTCAGCATGTCCTCTCTGAAATCCCTGTTTTCCCACCAACGCCCTGCCATCCCCTGCAGGACACTCCTCCCTCCTTATCCCCCCGCATCCGCCCACTCTCCCCAGGGCTCCCGCCCTTCTGCCTTCACCCTGGCACTGCCCGCATCCTCTCCCCTCTCAGTGGCACCTGGGGTGGCACGGTTCATGTGTAGCCACCAATCAGGGCGCGCCGTGGCTCAAGGTCTGTCTGTGCGGACCCTAGTGGCTCTGCTGGGCATGGCCTCCCCTCCTTGGCCACCCGGCCCGGGCACCGCTGCCTCTGGGGAGCCCTCTCTGACCCGCTGGGCCCGCTGCGGCCTGTGGACAGGCCTGTCATTGGCATGCACTCTGGGGCTGGTTTGGCAGTGTCTGCTTGAGGTCCTGGCGCCCCCGCCCCAGATTGATTCCCCCATGGCCCAGGGGCCCCGCTGGCCAGCTGAGGGCCTGCGGAGCCATCTGGGGTCAGGGGCTGGCGTTAGTCATCTGGGAACCTTGCAGACAAGAGCCAGCCTGGAGGTGTTTCAGGACAGGTATGGCCTCCAGCCTCCAACTGGCCCTTAGAACGAGGGGGTCTGCCCGGATCCCCTGCCCGCCAGGCAGAGCCCGCCAGCCCCGTGGGACGCCGGGCCCTCCACACCTCCCTCACTGTGGGGGGCGGGGCCTCAGTGGAGGAGGACGTCCCTCCTGGCCACAGATCACAGGGGTTTCTCACGTGTCACCGTGGACAGCACACCTCTTCCCGGGGCCCCCAGGCTCTGCCTGCCGCGTGGGGGTGTCAGCATCCACCTGAGAGGGTAGAAGCAAGTTGGTGTAAGCGGCGAGGACCGAAAAGGGCCTGACAATCCATAGAGCATCTCTCCCTTATCGCAGATGGGGGAGCTGCGAGCCAGCAGCAGCACTGAGCTGAGCGGCTCCCTGGTGGCCCAGACGGGACGCCAGGCACCCCCAGTGGCTTCACTGACGTGGCGGGGGGCCAGGGGGCCCTCAGAGCCAGTCAGGCGCTCCTACCCCAGGCCTCCAGGCAAATCTCGTGACGGTGTTCAATGACAAGTCCTCAGCACGAAGGCCCAGTGCCTTGGCCCAGAGAACCTTAGGGTTCCGGTGTCCGGTGCCCCTATACAGGCATCTGCGTCGGCCGCCTGGGAGGGGGCAGGGTGGGCCTCCTTGCGCGCTACTTGGAACCCCAGCCTGATCATTGTTTCTAGCACTGTTGCGGTCGGGGTGAGCCCAGGGGAGGCGTTTGCCTGGCAGGACTTCGGGGGCTCTGCAGCTGGGGCCGGGCCCTCGCCAGCTCACGCGTGGCCTGCCCCCAGTCCCAGATCTGGGAGCTGTCTCTTAGACGGGAGTGTTCTTTGCCCCCAGAACTGGTGGCGGCTCAGACCGCAGCCTGGGGGGTGGGCAGTGGCCCTGCCTGATGAGGCCTCCTTGGTGTGCGTGTCTCCACAGAGCGTGGACCACCAGGACGAGGCCAGCGAGGTGGCCACGAGAAAGGCCTCAGACTCATGCGTCGTGGAGAACGGGCACCAGCCTGGGGCAGGTAGGGCTCGACAGCAGAGGGGCCCCCTTGGCCAGGAGGAGGCCTGGCCCTGGAGCCCGGCAGGCAGGCAGGCTGCCGGGAGGGCGGCCGCACTCAGCACCAAGTAGGACTTTGTAAACACAGAGGGAGATGGGAGGTCCCAAAAGGGGGTCAGCGTCCCTGGTCCTGGAGGAAACCAGCAGGTGGTGAGCGTCCCTGGTCCTGGAGGAAACCAGCAGGCCCCAAGGTGTCCATGCAGCGCATGCCACAGTGTGGCCGACAGGCCAGCTAGTGTTTATTGAACTGATCGTGAGGGCAGTTTGGAACAGACATAGACTCTGGTCAGAGCAGTGAGGCGTCCCCAGAAGAGGGAGGTCAGGGAGGCCTTCCTGGAGGAGGTGGGAGGCGGGTTCACAGAGGCTGGGGTTCCCCAGGGCAGGTGGTTTGAGGCCCCAGCAGATGCCTTGGCCAGCCTGCCGCTTCCTCCTGGCCTTGTGTTCCAGGTCCGGGTGACGGAGCCCCGGAGGCGGCCAGAACCTTCCCGGCACTGGAGCCGCCCAGACCTCGCCCCGGGACCCTCTCCTTGCAGCTGCCCCACCAGCCGGTCACGGCCATCACTCGGGTCTCGGAGAAGTTTTCAGGGGAGACCTCGGCCGCGGCTCTCTCGCCCACGTCTGCCGCCATCCTGGGGGGGCCCAGCCCGAGCCCCAGTGAGGCCACCGCACCCTGGACTCTGGGTCCCAGCGGTAGGAGCGGGAGAGCGTGGCCCGGGCGCAGACTTCACCGGGATGTGGGGGGCAGGCAGGGCTCGGGGGCTGGCGAGGGACTCAGAAAGCCTGGGCCCGAGCTGCCGCCTGCGCCTGTGCACCCTGCCCTGCCCTGCCCGAGTCCTCCCAGAGATGCCGAGACCTGGCCGCTACCCTGGGGGGAGACGTGGCTTCCATTCCAGGGGGAGCCATGGTTAGGACGTGACTGTCCCCCTGCACACATGGCAGGGCTCCGCCAGCCTGCCTTGGGCCTGTGGCCAGGCCTCCAGCAGTGTGTCCTGGGGTGGGGCTTCCAAAATGAGGGTTTGGGGACAAAGTGTGTGCTGGACACACAGCACAGGAAGCCCCAAGCCCTGGGCTCCCCAGAGCAGCTGGGAACGCTTATGTGCTTATGAGATCTTTTCTGTCTGAGCTCTGTGCTCCCAGCACTGCCCCCCCCATCCTCAACTGTTGGCCGTGGTGGGGCCAGCTTAGTGGGGGGCCTGCCCCTCCAGGGAGCCGTGCTGGGTCAGGGAGGGGCTCTGGTGGTGGCCCTGCCTGAGGCCCTGGCTACTTCTGCTCCTCTCCTGTCCGCAGAGAAGAGTCCTTCCGCCCAGAGGTCGAGCTCCAGCTATGGGGTGGTGTCGGCCGCCAGCAGTGACAGGTGCGTCAGGGGTGTGGCAGCCAGGTGGGCTGTGCTGTCCTGGGGCTCGGGCTCCCAGGCCCCCAGCAGGCGCCCCTCCTGCTGAGCTTGGAGAGCCAGGCAGCGGGCTGCAGGGGAGGCTGCAGGGCTGGCTGGACAGTCTCACTGGGAGAAATGTGGCCACAGCTGGCTTCTCTGTGGGCTGTGCAGAGCTGGTCAGTGTGGAGATGGGAGGGGGCGTGTCAGTGCCCACAGAGGAAGGAGGGTAGGAGGGGCCTGGGGCAGGTGTGCAGCCCCACCCCCGTGGTGGTACAGGTCCCCTCCCCCAGCCTGCAGCTGTCCCCACGACCCCCGCTCCCCCCGGCCAGCTGGCTGGGGGTGGTGGGCTGGCTTGGCTTTCCTTTTAATGATAAAGGAAAATTGTGACTTTCTGGCAAATTGTTCAGGAGGAGACAAAGGGGGTCTTATCTGGTGGTGGAGAGGGGCCTGGTGGGGCTGGTTGGGGTCCACCTTCTGCCAGCAGGAACTGACACCTGCTGAGGGGGGATTATGCCCAGCGTGGGTACCCCCTGCAGTGGGCTTGGGGGGTGGGGGTGGGCTCTGCTCTGCTCGGTCAGAAAACCTGCCCAACAGGCTGTGCTTCCTTTGCTCCTGCTGCGTCACTGGCAGGGGGACCTTGGGCCCGTGGGGGCTGGGACATCTCTGACACGTGGCTCTCTCCTCAGCCCACCCCTGCTGGCACCCTGGTCGCCGCCAGCCAGCGCCCAGGCCCGGCGCCGGGAGCTGGTCAGGTCGCAGACGCTGCCTCGCACGTCGGGGGCGCAGGCCCGGAAGGCCTTGTTTGAGAAGTGGGAGCGGGACACCGGGGGCAAGTACGGATGCTCGTGCCCAGACCCACGCGGGGGCCAGGCGGGCACAGCGCAGCGGCCCCGTCCTCTTCCCTGGGGGCAAGGGGCGAGGGCCACCCGTGATGAGAGCCCCTGGCCCGCCCATTCCAGGGGTGCCCCAGGCCACCCTCACCGGCCTCCCCTGGTGTCCCTCGGCTCCGGGCAGGACAGGGAGACCGCAGGGGGTAGTGGGTTGGGACTCCTGGGGGGATGTGGGGTGACAGTGCGCCCTCCCTTAGAGACAGCCTGGTCTTTGCACAGGGACCCCGTCAACAGCATGGCATCTGCTGGGTGCAGGGTGAGGCCTGGCCTGTGTGGCGAGGACACCCCCAGGCCCAGCCTCCTGTGACCTGTGAGGGAGACAGACCCTGGCAGTGTCCCTGCTGAGCCAGCTCTGGGCCGTGTCTTGGGGCCCCCAGGGAGACCACCCTTACAGCTAGGCGGCTAGGCAGGGAACTGTCTGGGAGGCTTGTCCCTGGGTGGCTGGCATGGAGGGGAGGGGGCAGAGGGCCGGGACCTGAGGCTACGTGGTCTGGGTCCCCGGTCCCAGGATTGCCAGGTGACCCCTGATTCCCAGTGTTCGGAATAGACGGCATGGGGAGGGAGCGTGGTCCTGCCAGATGCCGCCAAGGGAGGGGGCTGCGTGCGGCAGTGCATCTCCCCTGGGGGAGCAGCGCAGGTGGGGTGGGAGCGGCGGGGACCCGCGGCCCCACGGCAGGCGGGTGCTCCTCACACAGGGGGAAGGGCGAGGTGCGGGGCAAGCTGAAGCGGTCCCAGAGCTTCGGCGTGGCCAGCGCCAGCAGCATCAAGCAGCTGCTGCTGGAGTGGTGCCGTCAGAAGACCCTTGGCTACCAGGTGAGCCCAGCCCCCACCCCAGCCCCCGGGGGACCCCTCACTCCAGCCCTGGGGGAACCCAGCTACCAGGTGAGCCCAGCCCCCACCCCAGCCCCCGGGGGACCCCTCATCCCAGCCCTGGGGGAACCCAGCTACCAGGTGAGCCCAGCCCCC
>NC_043716.1:440174-460319 GCF_006229205.1 Suricata suricatta
GACCCCAGCTACCAGGTGAGCCCAGCCCCCACCCCAGCCCCAGGGGACCCCTGGCTACCAGGTGAGCCCAGACTTTGCGCCAGCCCCAGGGCCCTTGGTCTGTGCTGGGAGGGGCTGGGAGCGTCTGCTTGAGGGGTTGAATTGGGTGGGGGGCGCGGAGGCGGGCCTGAGCCCCGCTCACGCCTCTGCGTCGCCCCGGCCGCTGGAAGCACGTGGACCTGCAGAACTTCTCGTCCAGCTGGAGCGACGGCATGGCCTTCTGCGCCCTGGTGCACGCCTTCTTCCCCGACGCCTTTGACTACAGCGCCCTGAGCCCCGCGCAGCCGCAGAAGAACTTCGAGCTGGCCTTCAGCATGGCCGAGTGAGTGCGGCCGGTGCTGAGGCCGGCTTCTGCCGGGGGTGGGGGCCTGGAGTCCTCTGCAGGGTCCTGAGGCCATCCCGGACGCCTCGTGTACAGGTGGGGAGACTGAGGCCTGCAGGGGTCGCCCAGACTCGGCGCACCTGCCCTTCGCTGGGCGCCTGGCCTCTCCCGGGCATGAGGGCCAGTGGGGTGGGCGGCCCCAGGGCTGGTGAAGAGACACCGTTGCTTGGGTGAGCAGGACATCGAATAATATCTTCCTCAGAGACTTTTAAAAAATTCTTCAATAAGTAGATTTCTGTTTCCTAAGTGTTGTTCTAGCGTTTGATACAAAATTGTCTGGATTCCTGAGACGGCTCGGGAGGGGACCGGGTCGGGGGAGATTCTGGGATCCGTCAGCACTTGGGAACCCAGTCTGGTATTTGGCGGTTGGCTCAGGGCAGCCTCTGGCGCATTGGGGTCTGGCTGGGGGCAGGGGTGCAGGCTGTCCCCTGAGGCGGGTCTGCTGGCCATCCGGGGACCCAGGAGCATCCATGTGGTAGGGTGGCTCAAGGGGGCCGGGCGAGCGGGCAGCGGCTGGACCAGCTGCGGGCAGGGAGCTGGGGTGGGAGTGCTCTTCCCTCACGTGCGGCCTCCTGTGGGCTGGACACATCAGGAGGCAGAGGGCAGGGAGCCTGGGGACGGGGCCCAGAGGGGGGTCAGAGGTCAGAGGGAAAGCGGAGTTTCCTGGAGGGAACATTTGTCTCTCCTGCCGCAGCCTCAGTGCCTGGGGAGCTGGGGACGTAAGCCCGTGAGCCGCCTGTGCCCACCCACTGTGTTCTGGTCTGCATTCCTGGTGTCCTGACCAGGGTGGGGGGGGCCTCACTCCAGGCCCGTGTGCCCTCCTCATTCCATTCCTGGACCCTGGCCCTGCGGGGGATGGAGTCGGGGCCTTCGGGTGAGGCCTGGGGGCGGAGTGGAGGCCGCCCGAGTTGTAGGAACCTTGCTGCTGCCCTACGCCGAGGTCTCGGGGGCACGCCCAGACCCTCGGCCCCCTCGGGGTCACAAGAACTCCTCTCTTTCTTGGCTGCTTGGGTTAGCTGTCATCCTGATCGCAGAAACAGCTCTGACAGGGCGTGTTATGCAACTGGACCCAGACGGTGCTGAAGCAGAGCCAAGGGGGGACGGCTTGGTGTTGGGGAGGGCGCCTCACAGGGGGAGGCCGGGCGGCTCAAGTCCAGAGATGGCGGCCTTCACACCAGACTGTGCAGGGCGGAGGTGGGGGGGGCTCCAATGCAGCCCCTGGTGTCCTCCGCAGACTGGGCTGGGGGCATCGCCCCGCTCCCCCTCCCCACCCGCCAGCCAGAGCGATTTGTGGCTGTGCTTTCCCAGTGCGAGGGCTGAGCTCTCGGAGCCTCCTGACCCGGGACACAGAACACGCTCCTTCTGTCCCCAGCCTGCAGGGCGCTGGTGTGAGCAGGCCTCCCTCCTGCTCAGAGTCAACATGAGGCCGAAGCCTGGCCCCGCCTCCCAGCGGCCGAGCCTGCTTGTGGCTGGGGAGGGGATGGGGGTCTGCAGGCTAGGGGCCCAGGGCAGGCCTGTGTGGGGAACTTGTTTGGGGCCTGGGCAGGGACCTCCCCTGGGAGTCTCTGGGGAGGTGACCTCGTAGATACTGGGGGGGACAGGAAGGTGGTCTCCCAGGAGGACAGCCAGGATTAGCTGCCTCCTTGGACTACAGGCTGAAAGAAAGCACAGGACGCCTGCTGGCCAGTGCCAGCTCCCAGTTCTTAGTAGACGCGCCTTGGGCTTGCCAGCCAAGGCCCAGCACGCACGCGGGGCCCCACAGGCAGCAGGAGGGGGCTGTGCCGGGTGACAGGGGGCTGGACTCCAATGGGGTCACAGCCTTTGGGCAGGAATGGAGGGCAGACCAGCACCCCCCAACAGGGGGCTCACCTCACACCAGGAAGGAAATGTTTGCAGACCCCCCTGTGAGCGAGGGCCCTAGACGCATGCAGGTGCAGCAGGAGCTGCGTGGTGGAGGCGGGTGCCCGCCCTCCTCCCAGGGACTCTCAGGCCCAAAGATGCCCTGCGGCCTAATCTGTGTGAGCAATGCAGTGTTGACAGCGGAGTGAGCTCCCTAGTTGGACAGGTGTCCCCGGCTTGGAGAGCGGGAGGGCCAGTCCTTTTAAGGAAGGAGTGCGGCGGGGCACGGGGGCACTGCCCTCTGCGCCCCTCACCCCGCCTCCCTGGACCCAGCGCCTGCGCAGAGCCGGACGTGCGCCCTGAGGCCCCCGCTCGCCCTGCGGGGAATGTGTCTTGCTCTCGGGTTACGCGCAGCAGAAGGGGTTTCGGCTATTTGCAGTGTCCATGTGTCTGTGGCTAAAACCAGACAGGAGGCTGTAGTCCGAGCCTGGCATCTGCCTTTAGAGAGGCTTAAGTAAAAATAGCCCCTTGAGCCCTTCCTCCCTCGCCCTCACAGGCCAGCCCCGTGCTGCCTGGAGATTATGATAGAGCTGGGGCAGGAGAAGCCCCTGAGCCTTTCTTTTAAACCCCAAGCAGTGGGGGGCGAGGCACGCTCACTCAGAAGTGAGGGCACGCCGACACCCCCGGGTCTGGCTGCACAGCGCTGCGCAGTGCCGGGCACTCCTCTCCGGGCGGCTCCGTGGTGCGTGGCGAGACCGGCTCGCATCGCTTTTGCAAAAGCACTTGCTTTTTTTTTTTTTTTAAGGCAATAGGGTGTGCACTTAATACAGTTCTATGTCACCATACCTCAAGTTTTAAAAAAAAGGGCGGTTGAGCCTCTAATATTTTGAGACTTAAGTCTTTTTATAGAAGTCAATACTGACCATCTTCCTTTTCTCCTATCCTGATTCTCAAGTTTCATCCAACCCGCATCGGCTGCATTTACGCCTCGTGGGGTTACGCTGAGCTGCCGGGGTGGGGACCGGGAAGCCAGAACCTTGCTGGTGGCGTCACGCCTGGATCGTGAGGGGGACCACAGGGGAAGGCCTTAGCGCCCACCCCGACCGTGACCCTGGTAGCTAAGCCTCGCTGCCCGGGCAGGGACGCCCTGGGCTGGAGCCAATGCAGAAGGGGATCCGAGACTCTCCCTGCACGGGTTGGCATATACCAGCCATTCTGGGCGAGGAGGCGGGAGAGAAACCAGCACCACTGCAGAGGGGGTCCCAGGTGCCCATGGGAGCCCCAGGGGAGGAACGAGAGATGTGGTTTCGGGGAAAGACACGTTATGAAAATTCTCTACCGACACGGGAAAGGCTCTTGTGGGGAAGAAATTAGGTAAACAACAGACTTGTGGGGCCAGTAGGTAGAAAGTACACAGCAGCCAGTTAGCGTAGGAAATGGGAGGGAAACTTTCTCTGGCCTGGAGTCATCTGCAGAGGGATTTGACCGTGGGGGCGGGGCCGGGACCTGATCCTGGAGAAGAGCAGCCCCCGGCGCACTTCCCCTGAGTTTGGAGGGTGCGCGCCGTTCTCTTCCGAGGCTAAGGGTCAGGGTTTTAATATGGCCCTCATTTAACTTGGGGACCACTGTGGCCAGTGGCGGGATTGATGGTCTGGCGTGTGTGCAGGGCCCGCCCACCCGCGCGTGGTGCATGTGAAGGACCTCATGCAGGCCCCGCCCACCGCACCTGGTGCACATGAAGGGCCTGGTGCAGGCCCCGCCCACCGCACCTGGTGCACATGAAGGGCCTGGTGCAGGCCCCGCCCACCGCACCTGGTGCACATGAAGGGCCTGGTGCAGGCCCCGCCCACTGCACCTGGTGCACATGAAGGGCCTGGTGCTGGCCCCACCCACCGCACCTGGTGCACGTGAAGGACCTCATGCAGGCCCTGCCCACTGCACCTGGTGCACATGAAGGGCCTCGTGCTGGCCCCACCCACCACACCTGGTGCACGTGAAGGGCTCATTTACACGCATGTGCACATGCAGGTCTCGGTGTAGTGTCCACCCACATGCACCTGGTGCACGTGCAGCCCCCCTCTAGCCCACATGCACCTGTCGCGTGTGCAGGGCTCGCTCACACACACCTGGTGTGCGTGCAGGTCCCCGTGCAGTGTCTGCCCACACACACCTGGTGCACATTCAGGGCCCCTGCAGGGCACACACACGCACCTGGCGGGCGGGCAGGCAGGACGGCAGGCAGGTGCGAGCGCAGCAGATGCTGACTGCTCAGAAACGTGAGCTCAGGTCGGAGAACTTGGATTTGCAACTCTTCACCATCAACAAAGCACCTTCACAGGCCTGCCCTTGTCCACCCTCGCACTTCCCTGAGCCCGAGCCCGGCCCCGGCCAGTCTGGGATGCCAGGGTGCCCCTGTGTTGGGCCGGGACCTGTCACCTCACAAAGCTACTCTGCTCTTCCATTGGCCACTGGCACCAACCCAAGGGGGAGGGGGCAGCGCGATCCGGGGCAGATGTCCCCATCTCGCTCTGACATTCGGCTTGTGATGGGACGCCTGGCAGGTGGCCAGCGCGGGGCAGGCCGGCGGAAGATGCGGCACGGTGCGCCGGCAAGGGCTGGCTGGCAAGCTCTGCGGTGCAGGACACAACCCGGAGGTGGGGTCTGCGTCTCTGCTGAGGAAATGGCACAGAAAGGGGACACGAGCAGCAGAGCCAGGATCAGAACCCTGTGCTTAGGTCCCAAATTCTGACGAAAATGACAACCACTGGGGACGTGCACTGAGCTCTTTCCAGGCACAGAAACTGTGCCATCTGCGCGTCAGCCACGCGCCGCCCTGCGCAGGGGCGATGATTCCGTGGTGCACTCGGAGCCCAGCAGAAGCCAAGTGCCTTCGTGCCCAGAGTCTGGGAGGACGGGGCTGGGCCCTGAACCCCGACCGTCATGCGCTTGTTGACGGGGAGGCAGGGGACCACTGGCGTTCGCCCCGTGGATGGGTGGCCGCGGCCTGGAGCAGGTGCAGGGGTTTGTCCCGGTTGCCTCTGTGCGATGCCGCCCTGCCCGCCACTCTGCGCCCAGGGTCGTGCCCTGAAGGGCACCCGCTGTTACTCCAGGGCGTGGCGCTGACCCTGTCGCTGGGGGCGCTGCCTTGTGGGCCGCGGGAGCTGGGGATGGTCGGGGAAGCGCCTCCCTTCCAGCACCCAGCACGCATCTACACCCGTGTTTCCCGGGGTGCGAGGCACGGGGCCTGGGGGTCATAACGTGGAGGTGGGCAAGTTCTAAGCTTGAGACCCGTTAGTAGGCGGTGAAGTCAGGTGGGTGTTTCACGACCACGTTCAGGAGCAAGTGTGTGTGTGTGGGGGGGGTTGACACAAACGCCAGGGAGAAAATGCCGGCTGAGGGCCTTTTGTGTGTGCTGATGCGGGGGAGGGGGGATCGCTAAGGCTGCGACTCGTGAAAGTTTTAAAAGACGGTTTTAGGAGGCATGTGGGTGAATTTCATGCTTTACTTCATTTTATGTTTAGTTTTATAGTGTGTGCTGATTTTCACATGCTGCCGACGGACACTGAAGCTTTTAGTGAAATTTAATTTTTAAATTAAACTGAAATTTGACCAATAAAGTTTTGACTCACACTTACTTTATAAGTAGATTTAGTGAAACTTCAAAGTGAAATTTAGTTTCGCTGAAATTTGCAATAAAGCAAGCCTGTGTAAGTCAAAACGTGAATTGTCTTGGTGGTTTCTAGATGCGGGGGTCTGGGCAGCACTGCCTCTGAGTAGGGCTTTCCAGGGGTCTCCCGGGGTTTGCTGGGGCCTCCAGGGGTCCTCTGGGGTCTCTAGGCGTCTCTCGGGGTCTCCCAGGGTCCCCTGGGGTCTCTGGGGTCTCCGGAGTCATCATAAGGCGCAGCAGGGGCGCAGCTCTCCTGTCCCTGGGGTGGCAGTGCTGGCGGGTGGCTGGGACCCGGGGCCTGACCCGGCTTCTCTGTTTCAGGAATCTGGCCAACTGCGAGCGCCTCATCGAGGTGGAGGACATGATGGTGATGGGCCACAGGCCGGACCCCATGTGCGTCTTCACCTATGTCCAGTCGCTGTACAACCATCTGCGTCGCTTTGAATGAAGCCCGTGGGGGTGGACGGCAGGGCGCGAGCCCCCGGGACGCTGTGGGGCGCCGTGCTCCCGAGTCGGGGCGACCCCGCAGGAGCCGCGGGCGTCCTGGTGCGAGGCCCCCCGCGCGAGGGGCTCCAGGAGGAGGGAGCGTGCTCGGTGCTACGTGATTATCTCCCTTTAAATAAAAGGCTTGTCTGTGGATTCTGGAATGTGAGATCCCTTCTCCCGCGGGCGAATTTGATACATTGGCTTCACAGGGTTACGCTGGTTACTAAGTGTGTGTTCTCAAAATACCCAAAGGTGTTTTTTGTTTTTTTGTTTTTTTTTTTTTTTTATTTTTTACTTCCTCACCTTATCTTGGGTTCCTTTCCATTGCCCCGCGGCCTCTGCGGGAAGCAAGGAGGCCGCCCCAGCCCAGCCTGAAGTGGAAACTGTTCAGTCTCCCCCAGGTCCTGGGCAGCAGATGACCTTCAAGTCACCCTGGCGTCTGGGTGGTGGGAAGGCTGCCGCCTGGTCCCAAAGCGCCGTGTCCTTCCTGGGGGGGCGGGGGGCGGGGGGGCGAGAGTGTTTGGCTAAGATTAGGCTCTCGGGGAAGTTAATGCTTTTGGGGAAGGACGAGACCCTTTGTGCATAGAGGTAGTTTTTATTCACATCTTTTTAAGGGGGTTTGCTGGAGATATTTATGAAAAGTAATTGCATCTGTACCATTGGCTGTTTACACATAAAAAGATGTGTCAAACTTCATTTTGGACCGGTTGTTTCTGTTTGGGAGACGTGACAAGAGACGTGGACAAGAGACTGCGTGCATTCCAAGTAAAAATCTGCTCAAATACCCGCTTCTCTGCTTCTGTACCCAGATCAGGGTCCAGGAAGTTGACCCGCATTCACGCACTTGTGGGTCGGGCTCCCCGGTCCCTGGTGTCGGGGGACGTGAGCTGGGAGGCCCCTCGGGTCTCCGGGGGACGCGGGGCACTGCCGAGCGGCCCGCGTGTGGAGGAAGCCGCGGCGGCCACTGCTGTAAAGTCACGGTGCTCTGTGCCAGGCTTCGGATGACATCTTAGGTCCTACAAAATGCACCCGTTAGCTTCTTCAGGAACCATTTTCTTAAAAACATTTTTTTTATTGTTTATCTTTGTGAGAGAGACAGTGTGTGAGCAGGAGAGGGGCAGGCGGAGAGAGAGAATCCCAAGTAGTCTTTGCACTGTCAGCATGGATCCCCATGTGGGGCTCGAACTCACAAACTTTGAGATCATGACCTGAGCTGAAACCAAGAGTTGGACACTTAACCAACTGAGCCACCCAGGTGCCCCCTTCCTCTTTTTTTGTTGTTGTTGTTTATTTTTCAGAGAGAGAGAGAGACAGAGACAGAGAAAGCATGAGCAGGAGAGGGGAGAGACAGAATCCGAAGCAGGCTCCAGGCTCTAAGCTGTCAGCACAGAGCCTGATGCGGGGCTGGAACCCACGAACTGCAAGAACATGACCTGAGCCAAAGATGGACGCTCAACCTCCTGAGCCACCCAGGCGCCCCAAGAACCATTTTCTAATCAGGTTGGACTAAGGCACACACTTCTAGAATTTCCCTTCAAGGAGCGAATCCGTTCTTCTGCTCACACAGTTTGCAGTTGGCCCCTGTGCCTTCCCGGACTCGCACGCGCACCCCCTGTGTGTAGGGAGAGCCAGGGAAGAGCTTGGGGCGTGAGGAGGAGCGCGGCGAGGTTTTCCGGGTGCATGAGCTGTAGGTTGGGCAGATTTGCTTCCTCAGGACAAAGACTTGTCCCGTCTGTTGGATTTCCCCATGGCGGCCCCGAGCTGGGGCGGCGAGCCTCTTACTAGCAAAGACACGGGGCCTGTTTTTACTGCATGGTTTTCTTCACACTGTAGCTTAGGCTTTCAAACCTAAAGCCGATCTGGGAACCCAGGGCCCCGTAAAAAGCATTTCGATACGTGCGTGAGTGTTCGCACGTGTTAAATGGAACTCTCCGGAATTGCAAACGTGGCCGTGCACCTTTGCTCGTAAAACCGCCGGTCCTGCCGGAATAAGGAGCGGTGGCCTTCGTGTCTCCGTTCAGAGCAATGCAGACTCGAGGCCTGTCAGTAGGTTCTGTGAGGATCTCGTCTGTGGTCTTCGAGAGGACGCTTATGGCTTCGTGGGTTTTAAGCCTGACCGCCTCTCGGACAGAATCTGGCGGTTCCAAGGCTGGGGCAGAAGACGCAGGAAGGCGGCACCGTCTGAAGAGATCAGGAAACCACCGGTTTAGATCAGGGTTACGTTAGGGGCTTGCCGAGATAGCTCAGTTGGGAGAGCGTTAGACTGAAGTTCAGGGTTACGTCAAAGTTCCATCTGTGAAATCCAGTTTCACGTTGCCTGTCCACCTCCGTACTAATGGCTTCACATCTTTTTTTGTTTCCCTCCCCGGAGAGAATTTTTTCTCAGTGTGCTTATGAGATTCTCCTGCTTTTCCAGATGGAGACCTTCACCTGGCTTCTGTTAAAACTTACTGGGTCTGACCACACTGGCTTGTTTCCCTGCCGTGAACCTTTCACCAGAGCCAACGTGGGCTTTAGCCTCCTTGACAGCTGTGGGTTATTTCTCAAGGCGAGTGAGGGCTTAGGCGGACCGAGTGTGACCGGCGCATGCCGGCCGGCGGGGCACGTAGGGGCCAGGTGTTTGGGGAACAGTTTGTTAAAGCCAATGCGTTTCGCAAATGGGCAGGATGATGCTAAGTTCTCGGCGTCCCCGGCCGCGGTGCTCAGGACTCTGTAACCGGAGGAGGCGGGCAGGGGACGCTATTTACTGCCATCCTGGGCCCACTGGACGCCGGGCGATTGGGTGGCCAGCTAAACATGCTGGTTGAGTCGGCGCGTTGGTGGTGGGGCCTCTTCCCCACCCAGCAGACGTGGCTCTGGACTGGGGTTCTTGGGCCGGTGGCGGCTGACACGCTTATTCTGGTGACTTGCTGCCTGATGAGCCCTCCGTGTCCCTTCTCTTAGCCCTTAGCCTGCTCTCACGGGCGCCTGCTGACGGTAAATGTCCGCCAGGGACCACCCATCTCCTCTCCCTCGCCTGCAGCACCTTTGATCTCTCATCTCTGGGGGCTTCACCCTGCTTTGACATCAAGCAGCCGTCACTGTGCTTTCTCTGAAAGAGCACAGTAAAGATCAGGGGCGCCTGGGGAGCTCAGTGGTGAAGCGTCCAACCTTTGGTTTTCACTCAGGTCACGGTTTCACAGCTCCTGAGTTCGAGCCCCCTGTCGGGTTCTGCACTGTGCTTGGGATTCTCTGTCTCTGGCTCTCTCTGCCCCTCCCTGGCGAACTCTCTCTGTCTCTTCTCTGACTAAATTAATAAGCATTTTTTTAAAAATGCCTGGGCGTGTCTCTTCCCTAGGAAGGAAGCATCAAGCCAGGGAAAACACGAGGAAGCGGGGGGCGAGGATGCTGGGCTAGCGGGGTGTCCGGCAGCCCCCGTGGGAGGGAGGAGTCCGGGACGAAGGGCTGGGAGGGGCTCTGAATGGCAGGGCGGGCGGCAGCGGAGGGGTGCCCAACGGCACCCGGGGGCACCTGGACAAGCCAGGGTTCTCCCTCCCCAGACACAGAGCTGGCATGGAGCATGGAGGCCATGTGGACCCCTCTACCTGACGTCCGCGGCCTCACCCTGCCTCCAGGCCCCCCATCTTCCCTGCTGTTTTCTCCCTGCCTCTGTCGTGGCCTCCTTCCCCACGTCCATCGCACCTCTGCGCTCTGTGCACATAACCCGGACCGTAGCCCAGGGCTGGCCTGGGCCTTGGGAGTCCGGGGATGTCCGCCTCAATGGGCTGTGCACCTCCCTCATCCTCTAAAAGGAGCCCCTCTCCAGCGTCTGCCACCTCAGCAGCCAGCAGCGCGATCACCACCTGCTGTCCTCACCGAGTCCTGGACGTCTCCGTGCGCCTGGGCTCCGTGGCCGCGCCCCCAACGCAGTTCACCTCCCGGCATGCTGTGAAGTGGGCATTCACCGGCCCCTTGCTGGCAGAGGCCCAAGATCCTCCTCTGGTCCGCGTCCTGAAGCATCAGCGCCATTAGTGTTCCCAAGGTTCTGTGAAAAAGTCCTCAAATTTACAGAAACTCAGGAAGACGGGGTCAGGGAACAGGTGGATTCCGTTCTTCGTGAGCTCTCCCACACTCGTCTTCACTGTGGCTTGCCGAACCGTGGAGGAGGAAGGCACAGAGATTGTGACACTCCCCACTGAGGACTTGGACATCCACGGAGACATCCATGTTCTCCACATGTGGTGTGTTAGCACCCTTCAAAATCAGACATTTATCGGGGCGCCTGGGGGGCTCAGTCGGTTAAGCCTCCGACTTCACTCAGCTCAGGTCATGATCTCACGTTCGTGGGTTGGAGCCCCGCATCAGCCTGTGCTGACCACTCAGAGCCTGGAGCTGCTTCCAATTCTGTGTCTCCCTCTCTCTCTCTGCCCCTCCCTGCTCATGCTGTGTCTCAAAAATACATTTTAAAAAACATTAAAAAAAGAAATCAGACATTTATCCATCGGATGAACAGCCTGTTTTCAAATTTCTCTAATGGCCCCCACATGCCTTTCATGGCTGTTAAAAAATACCCTCCAGGGTCCACATTCAGTTGTTAGGTCTTAATCTAGAAGAGTCTCCCTACTTTCTGCTTTCTGTCCGTTTTCCATGCGATTCTTTTCAAGAGCCCGGGCACGGTGCATCTGCACATCTGTTTCCTCCCGACTAGATGTGGACGAGACGTGTCTAGCACAAATGCGCCTGGCGTGGTGGTGTGTGAGGGGCTCGTGCTGTGGCCCCCGCCCCCAGCCGTGGGAGCTTCGAGTGTACCTCGGTGTCTTTGGGGTCATCGGTCGATGGTTTTTGGCCTGAGTCTGTAATGATGCTGGGTGTTCACAGTGGTGATTTTTAAATTCCATTTAAACTCACTGGTTCTTTTTTTGTTGTTCTTTGTTTAGTTCAGTGGGTTGTCCAAGGTCCGCCACTGGGAGGGGAGGGCACTGGGGTCCCTCTGACACGTCCCCAGGGGTCTCCGGCTGCCTCCTGCTTTGGCACAAGGTGGTCCCAGCTGACCTCTGACTTAAACTTGGAATCAGTCATTTCCTGGAGAAACCCGGGCCTCTTTTAGTGGGGACTGGCATGTATCTATCAGGAATCGGAACCTGGCCGTGTTCACTGCTCCTGGGTGTCGTGCTTCGAGGTCCCTTCAGCGAGCGCGGCGAGGACGTTTTGTGTAGAGATGTCCGCAAGGGCGCCGGTGCCTCCCATTAAATCCCACACCACAGACTCACCCGAACTGGCCGCTTTTCTTATAGTTCCTTCCCTCTAACCCTTCTGATCCCCACCATTTCCACTTGTCGACACATTTCTTCCACAAGGCACACACAACAGTGCCATGGCTTTTACCCGATGCCCCTGCCAGCAACCAGCCACCAAGTGAGGTTCCCGGGGCCTTTCCTCCAGGGAGGCCTCCCGGCAGCACAGAGAACAGATTCAAAGTTACTTGCACCCTTTGTTTTCTCATGAGGTGACTTATGGATTTGATACATGTTAGGTTTAGGTTCATTTGTTTTTGTCTGTCTTCAGTGGAAGGTTTGTCTCCGTTATGTTATTTCACTTCTGTGGTGGGAAGCTCTTCACCTAGTTCAGAAGTCACGGCCAAGTAAGGTGCATTTCCGTTCCTTGTCCTCCGTCCAGCCCTGCCATGCTCAAGCCTCTGGTTTGTCCTTCCTTCCTTCCCTTCCTGTGACAAGAAGCAAATGCACACCGTGCTTCTTTCCCGTCCTTTCTCACACAGCAGAGCAGATGACACGTACTCTCCGTGGAACTTGCCTTTCGTTTTGTTAACGAGTGAAGTTCGGGGCTCCTGGGGGCTCAGTGGGTTGAGCATGTCTTGGCTTCAGCTCCGGTCATGATCTCATGGTTCATGGAAGCGAGGGCCACGTCGGGCTCTGATGTTGGCAGCATGGCACCTGCTTGGGACTCTCTTCCTGTCTTTCTGCCCCTCCCCCGGGCTCGCTCTGTCCCTCCCACGGACAGCGAGGCCGGGGGTCCTCCAGCGCGTGCATGGGGACCTTTACTGGGACAGCTGGCCGCCAGGGCCAGGGACTCGGCCTCAGAGCACACGCGGCGTGGTGCGCAGGCTGCTCACACCCGCCAGGATGTCTCTTCAGGGTGAAACCCCAGACCCGAGATTGCTGGCCGGAGCTCCGGACCAGTCTCTGCAGAAGTGGTCCAATCTTGCTCCTCGGGGCGGTGCCACCCTGCAGGCCCACACCACGGCGTGAGGACACCTGTTTCTCCACAGGAGAGTGTGGCCAGCCCGTCAGTCCCTGGGGCGCCTGAGGCTATCAGCGTTGTGTCTGTTTTCACTTGTCTTATGAGTGTGTTTATATACATGAGCCCTTTGTGTGTCTGTTCCTATGACCTCCCTCTGTTCATGTCTTTTGTCCATTTTTCCTTTATTCTTCTTGGTTTCTAAGAGCTCGTTATATATGGGGAGGACTTCTGTATCTCTTTATCCTGGTTTCTCCGTCCCCTCGGCCCCAGAGCCATGTCTGGTTCAGTCTCTTCTCACTTGGATTATGATTTCCTCCTAACGGGCTTCCAGGCCTCCCCCTCGGCCCCTGCTGTCTGCGCTGCCCCAGGAAAGGCCTCTCAAATGTGAGTGTCACCATGTCATGTCCACGGAGTGATTCTCACATCCTTGGGACAAACAATTCCTTAACGGGGCATCGAAGGCCGCCTCACCCGCCCCCACTCTCCCCTTCGCCCCAGTCTCACCGTCCGCCTGCCTCCCTCCTGCCTCACGTCCAGAGCTCAGTCCCTCCTCCCCTGGGGAGAGCCTCCCGGACTCCCTCTGCTCCCAGAAGGTCACCAGCTGCGTCTGCCGGCCAGCCGCCGCCTCATTCGATCATTGGACCACGAGCTCGTAAGGGTGGAGGCTCCTGGTTCCCTCCGGGGTCCCTGTGACCTGACGCATGCACGACACATAGTAGGGGGCTCCATGAATGTCTCTGGTGGACGGCCAGGCTCCCGACTCGGCCGGGTAAATACGGGAGGAGCTGGATGAATGAATATGTTGTCCAGGGACCGTGGACCCATTCTGAAGGCCGCGCTTACTTTCAGAATTAATCAGGTGCTGTTGCATTTCTTTCCAGTGGGACATTCTTGCTTCAGACTGCTTCAGCTGCAGGGCGGGGGGAGGCCCCGGGGTCACAGCTGTGCCCCGTGGGAATCTGCTTACTCAGCAGATGTTCATTTGTGAAGCTGAAGGTAAGGCTTGATCAGGGCTGCCGCTGGTTCACATTTCAGCCCCCAGAGCACAGCGTCGATGCCTCGGAAGACGGACAGCTACTAGCGTCACTGGGTGACCACCGTCTCCTGGCCATCATCCCCAGATTGGGGGCCTGCTGCGCTCCCCACACGGGGTTTCCCGCTGCCCTGCGTCCGCAGGACGGCCAGCGGGGCAGTGCCCTCCGGGCGGGGGCGCCCAGCAGGCAATCAGGCCCTGTGCCGGCTGGTGCGGCCTCGGGGATCGACCACCCTGTGCGGGCGGAATCACAGCGAAGGTTCCGGAGCCACTCAGCGTGTCCACCGTGGGCTCCCCGGGGGCAGAGGGCGCCCTGCTCGGGCCGCAGAGGACCTGGTCTACTCACCTGTTGACCTTGTGCCCCCGTCACGGCCACGCTTGCACGTCGGTGAATTGTGGGGACACTGCTTGCCAGGCCACGCGGTCACTGACCTCCCCAGCGCGGGCTGTGGCGGGTTCGTGGGCTCAAGGTCTGCTGAGGGTTAGCCGGTTCTGCAGTGGCCTCAGGCTGGCGTTTCCTCTGCCCCCGGGGAGGGGTGGGCTCCGGGCCCTCAGAGACGTGCCCCCTGCGCCTCTGCGGTTTCCCTCGGGGCCAAGGAATTTCATTCCAGGGGAGGTCTGTGTGTTTCTTTGTTACTTTATCCCCAGGCTCTCCCGCCCTGAGCAGGGTGACTCAGGGGAACCGGGTATTTTCAGCCAAGGGCCATCACAGCTGCCGCATCAAGTGTCTTCGGTCCAGCGGATTTCATGACAGGTGTGTTTTTATTCAGGAAAAAAATGCACTTAATTTAGAGGATGCACTTCCCTTCCAAGAACACGGCCCTTTCCCTCGACCCACCCGCCCCACCGGCCCGTGTAACCCACGGGGAGGGCGAGCTCGTGTTCCCGAGCGGAGGCCGCCGAGCCTCGAACCAGCAGACCCGGCTTCCAGTTTGCGCTGTCCCCTCTCCTGACTGGGTCGGGGCTGCCCTGTGAGCCTGGGGGCGGGGGGCTCAGGGAGACCCCCTCGGGCTGGACGCCGGGGTCCTCAAGGGCCCAAGGCGTGAGGAGACACACAGACGAGGGGACGCTGGCCATATGGGTGTTCCATCCTACACCCTGAAATCAGTTTTACTGAGACAAAACCAACGCCCTCCTAAGAACTAATTCTGTTAGCACAGAATACTTGTGCGGAGTAAATGGTGAAACAGTGCGGAGATGCTGTCACCGCCCCGCCCCCCGCCCTGCCGGAAGGAGACTCCGCACGGTCCCTCTTCCGGTCCCTCTTCCGGTCCCTCTTCCGTGGACTCCCTTTGTCTTTACCCGTACCTCTAGTTGACCTTGTTTTACCTTTCTTTCTCAATTTTTTCCTTTGGGTGCATCCACAGATTTCCCACAGTGGAAGTGGGGGCTTGGCTGTCCCACTCTGTGACCCCCGCATGTCCCCCGTGTGGTCACATCGCAAGTGTGGGTTAAAGTCACCGTCGGAGTCTCTGCAGGTTCGACTCACAACGTTCCCCGGCTGAACGCTTCTCTTCCTCCCCAGACACATTCACAAATCCTGTGAGTCCGTTACGAGGGGAAACTGACCCCCACCCGACTGAATACGGGGACTGGCTCCCAGGACACCGACGCGGAGGCCGTGCTGCGTTGCCCCTGGAGCTGGGTCATAAAGTTCCACGTGGCTCCTTGGCGCGTCCGTGCAGCCCAGGGCCACCGCGGAAGGAGTCCGGCCACTTGGCCGCCACCACCCTGGGGAGATCGTGGGCAGATACGGGGCAGGGAGGGAGGGATGCCCGGACCCTTGCCGTCCAGCCCCAGCTCCTGGGGTCTTCCTGGGGCCCCAGCACCAGCCACCAGGTGAGGCTGAGCCCAGCCAACTGCTGGAACCAGGAACATTAATAATAATAATGTGATTGTTGTTTCACACACTATGTCTGGGTTGGTTCCGCAGCAGGTCATTGGGACATTTTCTGACTGTGGTCTCCTCACTGAGGGCGGCTTCATCCTTCCACACTAAAGCCTGGGAGACATTTCTGACCCCATCTTTCTGTCATGCTTAACAACCAGTATGTCATGAATTACTTTGGCTCCTCTTTCAAAGTCCACCCTGAATCCAACCACCTGGCAGGGCCTCCAGGGCTGGCAGCGGGTCGAGCCCCCATCGCGTCCTGGCCCAAAGCACCGCAATGGCCTCCTACCTGCACCGGCATCTCGCTCCCTCCTTCCCCGGCTCATTCTCAGTGCAGCAGGTGGGGATTCCTGAAACAAGGAAGTCGGGGCATGCTGCCCTCCCTCGTCCCTCGTCCCTCGTCCCTGGTCCCTTGTCCCTGCCCTCCCTTGTCCCTTGGAGTGGAAGCAGAGTCCTGGCTCCTCCTACCCTCTGACATCATCCCCTGCCCCGCCTTCTGCCCCACCCCCCCTCCTAGACTGTACTCACTTCTACCTCAGGCCCTTTGCACGAGCCATGCTCCTCACTTATTTCTGGGACCAATCATTGCTGCTGCTGTTCCGCTTGCCCAGCGCTCCGTATACCATTTGCTAATTTCCCAAGTGCTTGTATTTCTGGTGCTGGTTTCTGAACCGCAGGCATGTATGTAGTTTTCTCCCATCCTGGGGGTGGCCGGTCTCCAGCAGCGGTCACCGCGGCATTTCCCATTGGTGCCCGGCTGTGCCCCTGAGTCCCCTCCCACGTCGCTGTGCTCCGTGCACTTGCTCACCTGGCAGGCACGCGTCTGAGACATTCATCCGCTCCGTCACCTCCCCAGGCACCTGGTCCGAGCACGACCGAGGGCTCCGTGGGTACCCGGACCTCACGCACGAGGAGGCCCGCCCCCCTGGCTTGCTGTGACCGTTCAGAAACCGACTGCCACTCTGCTCTTCCCAGCAAGGTCTCTCCCGGAGATCTTTTCTTCCTGCAGGGCACGCTGACGTCTGTGATGGTGATCCTCGTCGGTGTTGGGTTAGCGGGGCCCTCAGCGTGCAGATGCCTGGCCTTCATTCTGGGAATGGTGCTGTTTCCGTCGGAATCCCCTCTTCTCTCTTCATAGGGTCCCGATTGGCTGGACTTCTGGGACTCGTCCTCCTTACTATTATGTAAAAGTTCTTTGTCTTTGGTTCGCCTTTATCTCCCAAACCTTTAAAGCTAAAAAAGCCCTCACTCAGGGCACTTCCTTCCCCAGGGGGCTGGCACCTCCCCCCTGGTGCCCACCCTGTGGGGTCTACGAAGTCGGGGGGGGGGGGTGAGGACAAGGCAGGTGCTTCTTGGAGCCACACCTGATGTGTGAGTGCTGAAGGGGGGGGCTCACACACATTAGTATAATTTTGGGATGTCCTTGACCAGGGGTGCTGGGGGTGCAGTGTAACTGCCCTGAAGCAAGAGGCAGCTTCCGGGGGTTTCTCCTGGGGAGTGTGCCCATCCAGAGGGGGAGACAGAATTCTCTCTGGTCTTGGGACCCCCACAACCTCCCCCCGCCCCCCCACTCCCCCCACCCTCATTGAGTGTGCAGCAGGGACGTGTGGGGCACCCAGCTCAGCTTGGAACTTCCCTTCTCCCTGGCATGAACTTCCCTCTCTCTGCAAACTGTCATTCTGCATCCCTTCTGCCCCCTTCTAGACTCTTCCATCCACTCTTGCCTGGTTGCATCTTTTCCAACACAGACGTCCCTGTTTCATTTGCACAGAGAGAGCCGGGTTCAAGTTCTGTCTCTGCCACCGATTGCCTGGCAGTAGCTCCCACCCAGGACCTAGCCCCAGGCTGCCCAGGCTTGACCCACAGCCCTGCACGGACGGCCATGTCCCCGGGGGGCAGGCACGCTCGGGCCTCGGCGCCCAGGCAGGCAGGCAGGCTGCCACCCGGCTGTCCTCCCCGCTGGGCACCCGGCACACGGGTGTCTCCGCGGCCCGGACGCCCGGCGGCTGAGGCTTTGCAAAGGGCTGAGGCAGAGGAAATGCGATCTCGCTGAGTGTTTGGTCTCTCCGAGGACCTCCTAGCAACGGCAACATAGCAACGGGCGGAAAGCGGCTCCCTTTGTTCAAGGCGGTCAGCTGCGTTCAACAAAGTGTCATTCCGACTTGAAACCACTCGACTGGTTCTCTGTCATACGGACGCCCCTGAGGCGACCGTGGTCTCTGATCTTGTCTGTGTCACGGAGGCGGGTCTCCCCCAAATCCTCCAGAAAGTGCCAGCTCCGGGCCTCCTTCCTGCCAGCCTGTGAGCGCGCACGCGGGGCACAGGGTGTCCCCACGGCGCCCTCTCGTGGAGTGACGGGCTCCTGGTGCTTAGGGCCTCGTTTGGTAAAAGGCAAAAGATTTATGCGATCTGAAGAGAAATCAGAGTGTTAGGGCCTCGCTTGGATTGTAAAGAGGCCCCCCTCCCCGTGTCCCATCACTTATTATTCAGAATACGTGGCATAGCCCAATACACACCTTTCCCACATATGCCGCAAAATGCTTTTAAAAATTACTATTTCATTTTCAACCCTTTAAAAATGGGGTTTGCCTTCACCGCCTAAGATTCTGCCTGGCGGCGCCACACCGGGGCACAGTTCGAGGGCAGGCCTCCCAGGGCGCGGGACAATGGTCCTGCACGGAGCTGCGCTTAGAATGCAAAGACGCTGCCTGAAATCATTTGTCTGTGCCAGCGCTGCCCGCCTTCTCCCCGGCTGGGCGTGCGGAGTGCCTCCCTGACGCAGGCCACTCAGGAGTATTCTGAGCTGAAGGTAACAGAACCAGCAGGTCCGGAAAAGCGCTCTGCCCGCCCCTTATCTGCCTCAATGCAGGGCATACATTTTCCTTCGAGAGAGGTGCCCCTCTCTACCTGGAAAAGGAGATTGTTACCGTGAGCTTGAGGGTCACACCAAGGTGAATCTTCACCAACAGACCTTCCTAAAATAGTCCTTATCTTCCATCAGTGCCCCCGTATCTTCTAGTCACTTTCCCACAGTTTATTGCCCTTTCCAAAAATGGCATTAATCCCCTAAGTCTAGCTGCTTCTCTGAGTTTTTGCTTCTCTTTGGTGAAGCTCCCGTCATGTGAAATATTAACATCAATAACAATGGTATGCCTTTGCTCCTGCTAATCTGTCTTTGCCTATTTAATTTGCAGGACCCCAGTGACTTAACGTAAGAGGATAGAGGATCAATTTTCCCTCGCCTACAGTCCCAGGTGTGAACTTAATTGTGAAAAGGGTGGGAGGCAGGTCAGCTGCCTTTGCTCCTCCCTCCACAGGCACATCTTGCCGTGGGTTCAACTCCTGAATGCTGCTACTTTATCCAATTCAGCGGCCTCAGCCGCTGAGCCTGACAAATGGCCAAAGACAAGAAACCAACCACACAAAGGGCCCAGTGCACACTCGGCCTCGCCTCATCTTGACTTTCAAGTGGCTTTATGTGCTCTGTGAAATGCTAATCCTCGAGGGTGAAATCCAAGCCGGTTTACCCTCAGGGCCACCAGGGCCAGTAGTGATGGTGACCAATGAGGCACAAAACTTCTCCTAACACACAAGGGATCTATTCAACAGACTCACCGCTGCAGTACAAAACGCCATTCTTGTATCAGATCAACAGGGGGAACCGGTCCAAGTGCAAAGACAATTTGAGGCTTATGTCTCGTTTCCTGTGCAGAAGTGAACCCCGAGGGAAGGCCCCCGGTCGGACACGCTGAGGACCCTGAGGTGAGCGTTTCTGCAATTCGAGTTCTTACTCCGTGGTCCTGTGGCGGGGCTGGGAAGCCACAGAGCAACAAATGCCTCCTGGGGGTCCTGATGCCGAGGGCTGGAGGGCCGCCTACATTCCAGAAACACCTCTGGGCCGCACCTGCCAGGAATCAAGAGCCTATGCCAGCAGGGGCACCAGGAACATGAGGCCGGATGCGGTTGTAAAGGAGTAAAGGAGTAACCGCACTTATTATTTCCAGGTTTGTCTGGCCCACGTCCGCGACGGCGGAGGGTGCTTCCCAGCAGCCAGCGCGCACGTGGCCTCCCGAACTACAGTTTGAAACAGAACACAAGGGGTGGTCATTACTTTTGCAGTTAATAACTCCATAATTAATGAGGAATAATTAATGGAATGTTTACTAGGCAGTGCTGATTTATTTTTTTAAGTAGTTTATTGTCAAATTGGTTTCCATACAACACCCCGTGCTCTTCCCCACAAGTGCCCTCCTCCATCACCACCACCTCTTTTCCCCCCTCCCCCTTCCCCTTCAACCCTCAGTTCATTTTCAGTATTCAATAGGCTCTCAAGTTTTGTGTGTCTCTCTCTCCCTCCCCAACTCTCTTTCCCTCTTCCCCTCCCCCTGGTCCTCTGTTAGGTTTCTCCTGTTCTCCTGTTAGACCTATGAGTGCAAACATATGGTATCTGTCCTTCTCCACCTGACTTATTTCACTTAGCAGGACACCTTCGAGGTCCATCCACGTTGTTACAAATGGCCAGATTTCATTCTTTCTCATTGCCATGTAGTACTCCGTTGTGTGTGCGTGTG
>NC_043716.1:460419-462754 GCF_006229205.1 Suricata suricatta
GCTTCCCACACCTCCACACTGTTTTCCAGAGCGGCTGCACCAGTTTACATTCCCACCAACAGTACAGGAGGGTGCCCGTTCCTCCACATCCTCGCCAGCATCTGTAGGCTCTTGCTTTGTTCATTTTAGCCACTCTGACTGGCGTGAGGTGGTATCTCAGTGTGGTTTTGATTTGTGTTTCCCTGATGATGAGTGATGTTGAGCATCGTTTCCTGTGTCTGTAGGCCATCTGGATGTTCTCTTTGGAGAAGTGTCTGTTCATGTCTTCTGGTCATTTCTTCACTGGGTTATTTGTTTTTTTGGGTGTGGAGTTTGGTGAGTTCCTTGTACATTTTGGATACTAGCCCTTTACTGATATGTCATTTGCACCTATCTTTTCCCATTCTGTCGGTTGCCTATTAGTTTTCTTGATTGTTTCCTTTGCAGTGCAGAAGCTTTTTATCTTGATGAGGTCCCAAGAGTTCAGTTTTGCTTTCATTTCCCTTGCCTTTGGGGATGTGTCGAGTAGGAAATTGCTGCGATTGAGGTCAAGGAGGTAGTTTCATACTTTCTTCTCCAGGGTTTTGGTGGTTTCCTATCTCACATTCAGGTCCTTCAGCCATTTTGAGTTAATTTTTGTGTATGGTGTAAGAAAGTGGTCTAGTTTCATTCTTCTGCATGTTGCTGTCCAGTTCTCCCAGCACTGCCTGCTAAAGAGGCAGTCTTTTTTCCATCGGATACGCTTTCCTGCTTTGTCAGAGATTAATTGGCCGTACATTTGTGGGCCCAGTTCTGGGTTCTCTATTCTATTCCATTGGTCTATGTGTCTGATTTTGTACCAACACCACACTGTCTTGATGATGACAGCTTTGTAGTAGAGGCTAAAGTCTGGGATTGTGATGCCTCCCGTTTTGGTTTTTTTCTTCAATATTACTTTGGCTAAATGGGGTCTTTTGTGGTTCCATACAAATCTGAGGATAGTTTGTTCTAGCTTTGAGAAGAATGTTGGTGCAGTTTTGATGGGATTGCCTTGAATGTGTGGATTGCTTTGGGTAGTAATGACGTTTTCACAATGTTTATTCTTCCGATCCATGAACAGGGAATGTTTTTCCATTTCTTGGTGTCTTCTTCAATTTCTTTCATAAGTTTTCTATACTTTTCATCATATAGGTCTTTTACATCCTTGGTTAGGTTTACTCCTAGGTATTTTATGGTTTTTTGTGCAATCGTGAGTGGGATCAGTTTCTTGATTTCTCTTTCCAATGCTTCATTTTTGGTGTATAAGAATGCAGCTGATTTCTGTACATTGATTTTGTACCCTGCAACTTTACTGAATTCATTAATCAGTTCTAGAAGGCTTCTGGTGGAGTCTGCCAGGTTTTCCATGTAGAGTATCATGTCATCTGCGATAAGTGCAAGTTTGACTTCATCTCTGTTGATTCTGATGCCTTTTATTTCCTTCTGTCTGATTGCTGATGCTAGGACTTCCAGCACTGTGTGAAACGACAGTGGTGAGAGTGGACACCCCTGTCGTGTTCCTGATTGTCTGTTTCCAACCCCGGCCGGAGGGGTGGTAAATCGGGTCGCAGATTCCTGGGGGAGGGAATAAGAACAGGGCAGCAGGGAGCACAGAGAGTGGGGCAAGACAAGCGTTTCTGATCAAGCCCCATTTATTGAGAAAATATCCACACACCTTTATAGGGTTTGGGGCACGAAGCTGACCCAGGTTGGTTGCTAGGAAACAGGGTCAAATGATTATTAGAAAAAGGGGAAACCAAAACTGAAATTTCAAACACAGCATCTAAAGGAGAGCGCAGACTTGCATCTGCGACGCTGGGCAGGGGTGCGATTGACACTCCATAAGCCCGAATGCGGTTGATCTTTTGTTCAATTTGGCTTCTCCCATCTGCCCGTCTCCAATCCCTGAATCGGGAAATGCACTCCCCTGGCCTCTAGATGGTTAATCTTGTTTTTCTGGCCGCACCCCACAGGGAGCAATACTTCCTTGCCTGAAGTGGCCGAACTTGGCAGCTCCCTACACCTGATGTCAGGGGGAAAGCTCTCAGTTTTTCCCCATTGAGGATGATATTAGCTGTGGGCTTTTCGTAAACTGCTTTTATAATGTTTAGGTAAGTTCCTTCTATTCTGACTTTCTCAAGGGTTTTTATTAAGAAGGATGCTGTATTTTGTCAAATGCTTTTTCTGCATCTATCGACAGGATCATATGGTTTTTATGCTTTCTTTGGTTAATGTGATGGATCACATTGGTGGATTTGCGAATATTGAACCAGCCCTGTAACCCAGGAATGAATCCCACTTGATCATGATGGATAATTCTTTTTATATGCTGTTGAAT
>NC_043716.1:462854-473849 GCF_006229205.1 Suricata suricatta
TTGGCAGTGCATGTGCATTTAGGAATTTGTCCATTTCTTCTAGGTTGTCCAGTTTGTTGGCATATAATTTTTCATAGTAATCTCTGATGATTGCTTGTATTTCTAAGGGATTAGTTGTGATAGATCCTTTTTCATTCATGATTTTGTCTATCTGGGTGCTCTCTCTTTTCTTTCTGAGGAGCCTGGCTAGAGGTTTATCAATTTTGTTTATTTTTTCAAAGAACCAACTCTTGGTTTCATTGATCTGCTGGACTGTTTTTTTGGATTCTATATTGTTTATTTCTGCCCTGATCTTTATTATTTCTTTTCTTCTGCTGGGTTTGGGGTGCTCTTGCTGCTTCCCTTCTAGTTCCCGTAGGTGCTCTGTTAGATTTTGAATTTGTGCTTTTTCTAGTTTGTTGAAATTGGCCCGGATTGCAATATACTTTCCTCTTAGGACTTAGGCAGTGCTGACTTAAAAGCATCTCTTGTGGTTCTCGGGACGGGCCAGGCCCCTCGGACTTGTGTGTCCACCACACCCTGCCTCTCCTGGTCTCCAGTCTCCACGTGTGTGATACTCGCATCCGAAGGAACAGAGCCCACCACCGTGGCCGGGTGTACCCTCGGCTTACCGGCCCATTCTTTACAAAATGTGCTCAATATAAAATGCATGTGAAGCCAAGCTCTCACACTTTACTTTCCTTGGAAAATTCTGGTATTTTCATGAGCAAATACCATCTCATGTAATCATATATTTTTTAATTTTTTGGAACTCATTTATTTTTATTTATGTATATTTTAATTTTAATGTTCACTTATTTTTGAGATGGAGACAGAGCGTGAGCAGGGGAGGGGCAGAGAGAGGGAGACACAGAATCTGAAACAGAGTCCAGGCTCCGAGCTGTCAACACGGAGCCCGATGTGGGTGTCCAACCCACTAACCGTGAGATCATGACCTGAGCGGAAGCCAGATGCTTAACTGATGGAGTCCCCCCGGGGGCCCCAAGAACCCATGTATTTAAATATTTAAATAGGAAGGTTGCTGAATGGATATTTTGTTCCAGATACTCTTCTCAGTAATCCCCAAACTTTAAAGCAATTTTCAGTGACTAGAATACATACAGGTATGTGTCATATACTTTCCTGTGACTAACTTTAGATGAAATCATTTCAAAAACAATTTTGTTTAGTCAGACGTCAAGCACCTGACAGAAGGTATTTGTTGATCATCTACTATGTGACAGCTCTTCGCACCTGTTCTGTTTAATGCACA
Source organism: Suricata suricatta (assembly GCF_006229205.1). NCBI lineage: Eukaryota > Metazoa > Chordata > Mammalia > Carnivora > Herpestidae > Suricata > Suricata suricatta. The sequence goes on from NC_043716.1 coordinate 464,107, forward strand.
TAGTGCCCTGTGAGGTGGATGTGGTTGTGTCCTCGGCTCGCAGATGAGGAAACGGAGGTGCAGAGGAACAGGTGTCCCAGGTCACCGGGCTGGTATCAGCCTGAACCAGATTTATTTTTATTATTATCTGAGTAGAGCTGCCGCGCAGTGTCCCCGTCCGTTCCAGGCGCGGCCCAGCGGCTCGGCACCGCTCCCGAGGTGACGCCGTGCTCACGAGTGTGGCTCCGGCCCTCACCGGCTGTCTCCCCTACGCCGGGCCTCCGTTTCCGAGGCTCATTCACTCTCTGACCCGAAGCCCGTATGTCCCGCCCCTCGGCCATTCTGCCCGGCCCCTCCCCCCTCTTCCCTCTGGCAGCCTCAGTTTGTTCTCTGTATTTACAGGCCTGATTCTGCTTTTTGTTCATTTATTTGTGTTTAAGTCCATTTATGTGTGATATCACATGGGATTTTTATTTCTCTGTCTTATTTCACTTAGCATAATACCGTCCAGATCCGTCCATGTTGTCACAAGTAGCACGGTCTCATCCTTTTTTATGGGGGACGTTCATGGGTGCGCACGCACGTGTGTGCGCGTTCTCATGGGTGCGCGGTGCGCCCGCCATGCCTTCTATCCCCACGTGCCTGTCGACCGACGCGGGCTGCCTCCGCATCGTGACGGTTGTGATGCTGCAAGGAGCACAGGGGGCAGCACCTTCCGGATCCGTGTGTTCTTGGCCTTCGGGTAGAGGCCCAGGAGAGGCTTTTCTGCATCACAGGGCATTTCCACTTTGAACTTGCTGAAGACCCTCCGCCCTGTGTCCAGGGAGCCGTACCGGCGCACATTCCCACCAGCACCACCCGACGGGCCCCTGGGCCACACCTGTTGTTCTTGTCTTTTTGTTTTAATGCTTACTTTTGGGAGAGAGAGAGTGCACACGTGCGTGAGGGGGGACAGAGGATCCGATGTGGGCTCTGCACTGACAGCAGGGAGCCCGACGTGGGGCTTGAACTCACGAACCATGAGATCATGACTAGAGCGGAAGTCAGATGTTCAACCGACTGGGCCCCCTGGGCGCCTCATTGCCTCTTTTTTATTTTAGCCCTGCTGACAGTGCAAGGCGACATCATGTGGTGGTTTAGATTTGTATTTCCCTGATGATTAGAGCCTGAAATGGATTTGAACTCGGGTCTGAGACTGACCCCATGTTGCCCATCCTGAAGCATCTAGAACAGTGCTGTGCAGCTAGCGAAGTGCAAAAAGTATTTGTTAAATACACGTGTAAATAATGTAAAACGTTTTCTGGGCTGCAGGCACATAGTTACTAATTAAATGTTCAAGAAAACTACAAAATTTCTATTCATCATTACGACGGGGCCGCTTCCGGGTCTGCACCCAACAACAACAGCAACAATCATCAGGGCCTGGATTTCAAGGGAACCTACAACTGTTGGTTATCTAATGGCTTCTCCAAAGCAGAAATGTGCTTTTCACTCTCTTTTCTGTAAGTGGCCAAATGCAGTGATTCTGTTACAGGGTTATCTGTTTCGTTCCTGCTGTTCTACACTCGGATTTCTTTACACATTTAGTTATTTTTGCGGAAGTAGTCTGTGTGTCTGGTTCAAAATCCAGACGACACAGAAGAGTGCTCCGGGCGAGGCCTCCGACCACGGCTGCCCCCGCCACCTACCGTCCTTCAGAGTGAGCCAACGCCACCAGCTCCTTGCACGTCCTCCCAGAGATACTGATGCATTTCCAAGGAAACATGCGTATGTTTTTGTTTTAGGAAAAGAGTCGCCTTTCCTCCTGCGGGTCGTCTGGCTCACACGTGACTGCCACACCCCGGCACGCTGACGCCGGGCGTGCGGAGCGTTCCCACAGCAAACAATTCCACCCCAGCAGCCAGTGTCCTGTGATTTAACCCAATTCTGACCCTGTCCGCCCGAAGATAGTGCCAGATCGCGCAGGTTGAGGGCTCGGTCCCATGAATCTGCTCCACTTCAGATGCCAATGGAAGGGACTAGGTGCCCTGGTGACTCACAGCCCCTATCCGACTTGGCTACAGATTGGGTTCCCATGACCTCTTTCCCTTTGGACTTGATGATTTGCTCAGAGAGCTCACAGAACTCAGGGAGGCCCTTGAGTATATTTGCCAGCTTTTTAAAAAAATTTTTTAACGTTTATTCATTTTTGAGAGACAGAGTACAAGTGGGGGAGGGGCAGAGAGAGAAGGAAACACAAGATCTGAAGCAGGCTCCAGGCTCTGAGCTGTCAGCACAGAGCCCGACGTGGGGCTCGAACTCACGAGCTGTGAGATCATGACTTGAGCCGAAGTCAGATGCTCAACCTACTGAGCCATCCAGGTGCCCCTATTATTTATCCTTGTTTAAAACAGTTGGAGTGCCTTGGGGGCTAGGCCGGTTAAGCGTCCGGCTTCGGCTCAGGTCATGATCTCATGGTTCATGGGTTCGAGCCCCTCATTGGACTCTGTGCTGACAGCTAGCTCAGAGCCTGGAGCCTGCTTCGGATTCTGTATGTCCCTCTCTCTCTGACCCTCCCCTGTTCATGCTGTCTCTCTTTGTCTCTCAAAAATAAATAAAAAACATTAAAAAATTTATAAAAGAGTTGGAGTGCCTGGGGGGCTAGGCCAGTTTGAGCATCCAACTTCAGCTCAGGTCCTGATCTCGAGGTTGGTGAGTTCGAGCCCCACGTCGGGCTCTGTGCTGACAGCTCTGAGCCAGCTTCAGATCTTCTCTCCCTCTCTCTGTCCCTCTTCTGCTCACATTCTCTCAAAAATACATAAACATTAAAAAAAACAGCTGTATAATAAGGGGAAAATCCTGCAGATACGTGGTAGCAAATGACATTTATTTTCCAGACTTGCAAACCCAACATATTCTTCAGCCAAAAACAGACTCTAAATTTTGTAAGAAGAAGTGTTTGGTTTCAAAGTAGATGTCCTCACAATACCTCTTTCTCCTCATCATCCTTGTAAACATCAGACCAATAACAGCGTGAACGTAATCAGCACTAGTACTGGCTGCACTGTTATGACAGGAGAATGTGCCCCAGCAGGTGGCCTGGGCCTTCCTGGCATGGGTGGGAGGTGGTGTATGTGTCTCACTAGGTCAATCTGATATGACTAGACACACACAGGCCTGGGTTTTAAAAGTTCTGCTGAATAAACCCTTATTTTTTAATTAGAAAAATTTGTAATGTGTATTTTTGAGAGAGAGTATGTGAACGGGGGGGGGGGGGGCAGAGAGAGAGGGACAGAGGATCTGAAGTGGGTTCTGTGTTGATAGCAGAGAGCCTGACGCGGGGCTCGAACTCACGAACTGTGAGATCATGACCTGAGCTGAAGTCTGATACTCAACCAACTGAGCGACCCAGGCGCCCCTGCATAAACCCTTCTTAGTGAAAAACACTTTTAGAGATAGTGCTCGGCTTCTGGGGTCACTGGGTACCCTCTTTCTCAGATTAAAAATGAGGAACAAAGGTGCCTGGGTGGCTCAGTCAGTTAAGCATCTGACTGTTGATTTTGGCTCAGGTCATGATCTCATGGTTCATGAGGCCGAGCCCCGCGTCAGGCTCTGCACTGACAGCACAGAGTCTGCTTAGGATTCCCTCTGTCCCTCTCTCTCTGCCCCTCCCCTGCTCATGCTCTCTCTCCTCTCTCTCTCTCAAAAATAAACATGAAAAAAAAAATTTTTTAATACATAAAGGTCATATCCGTGGATGGAAACTACTGGAAGGACTTTCCAGCACAACAACCCCAAGAAGGACTCCCTTGGAGGGGATTGGCTCCCCGTCCCTGGGCACGACCGAGACCTGGGCAGCTATCTGGCACAGATGCTGTAGGGAACATTTCCACCTCAGATTGGACCAACCTTTCAGGTTCCTTATGATTCCAAGAATCAGATTCTCTTAAAAGGATATCTCAAAAATCCAAAACTAGACCCATAGATTTAAAAACTACCAAAATCACTTCCCAAAGTTCTTTCATGTGGAATGAAATAAAGGGGAGGAGAATTCTAGCATCATGTGTACTGTTAGAAAATTCGAAGAATTGAAGCTATAAGCCACACCAAAGCCGTCAGAAATGTACATGGAAACAAAAGGAGCCAGGATGAGGGCGGGCCCCAAATCCTAACCAGGAGGAACAACAAAATAACAAAATAATGCAAACTGCGGTTCTAAAGCCTTGAAGTATATTTTAGTTTTTTGATAATTAGAATTCATAAATGTACCATAATATTACTTATGGCTACTGTCTATAATGCCAGTGATACCAATTTTCCCTTTACGATGGTGATATAAAGCCTCCTTTTAAAATAATTATGCTTGGGGCGCCTGGGTGGATCAGTCCATTAAGCAGCCGACCTGGGCTCAGGTCAGGATCTCACAGTTTGTGAGTTCAAGCCCTGCGCCGGGCTCTGTGCTGACAGCTGGCAAGCCTGCTTTGGATTCTGTGTCTCCTTCTCTCTCTGCCCCTCCCCTGCTCGTGCTCTCTCTCAACAGTAAATAAACATTGAAAAAATAAATTAAATAGTTATGCTTACATGTAAGAGGGTTACCTTTGATCATGAGTCAGAACTCATTTCTTTACTTCTGCCCATTCTACCCCCTTTCCAGCGCTTCTGGGAAGCTTCCGGGTCTGCAAACTGCGGGAGCCCCCAGGGTGGGGGTCTCAGACCCGGTCAGATCCCAGGACTCCGCCCCCTCCCCTCCTCTCGCCCACGTGCAGGAGTCCTGCGCACACGGGAGCCGCTCGACGCCCACGCATTCCCCGAGCTCGCCCTCCGGCGCGAACCCCAGAACCCCAGACTGCAGGCCACAGGCCGCAGGGCAAACCACAGGTTTCAACCTGGAAAGAGCGGTGTGCTCCTTAAATAGCCGCTCCTCGGGGGCGGAGATATTAATATGAAACACCAGCTCTCCAGCATGCCATTGGACAGCGGCTGCTTAATATTCATGATGCGTCTCGGCGCTGGGGGTGCGAACGCTCCGACGCCTCGCGAGACAGGGGGCGGGCTTCACGAGGCAAAGCCTCCTATGATTGGTTATCCTTAGAGGTAGGTTGCCTTCGATTGGCTGGTGTTAAGCGGTGACGCTATCCGCCACTTGGGCAGGAGATTTGAATGCTAGTTTTCTGGGACTCGGGCTGTGTGGACAAGGACCAGTCCACATTTCTCTCCAACTAGGTAACTCGTTTATTTCCTGTTAGTGCTTTACTCGTATTAGTGGGCCAGCGCACATATCCCGAACGCTGTGCTCTCATTCCACAGCCGGGCTAGCTGCCTCCGCCCCCCAACCCCCGACCCTCAGGGTCGCAGCCGCCCGTGCCTCGCGCCTTCTCCGGCGGCCTCTGGTCCCGGCCCAACCCGCTGGGCACCAGGGGCGCCGTGGCAGGGCCAGGCCAGAAGCAGGGTCTCCAATCCCAGGCTCGGAGCTGTGGTCACTGTTCCCTGCCTGGTACCGGGCGCCGGCGTGGGAGGTACGCACCGTCGAGCGCCCGGCCCACCTCCCCTGCCGCTGCAAGGCCGCGGGGTCCGCGCCTGCGCAGACCCCAGCTGCAGCCCCGCCCCCTTTGCCTAGGTGATGCGTCCCCGGTTGCCGCGGAGACGCGCCATTGACCAGCGGGTTCTGCGCTGCCCAGAGCTGCTGGTGGGTGAGGGCGCTGCCCGTAAGCCGTGCGGTCGGTGGTTCCGGGAGGCGCCGCGGTGAGTCCAGGGCATCCCCCTTCGCCCAGACCCCCGTCCAGCGCCTGTCCATCTCCCGGAGGCTGCTCGGCCGCACCGAGGTCTTGGGGTGCGTTTCGAGCCCGCACCCGGGCGGACTCGGGCGGCTGCGGGAGGGCGGGAAGTCCGGGGCTCTGAGGGGCTGCGTGTGGAGCAGATCTGGGGGTCAGGGCGCCTGCGCCCCGAAGGCTGCTTTCTCCCTTTTCTTTGTCCTGCGGAGGGTGTGTTTATTTCACCCGCCCAGCAGGCTCCAGACCCAGCTGTCGGGGTGCAGATGTCACAGGTGTTGGTTTGTTCAGGAAATGTGGCTGGGTTCCTCTGTTGGCAGAACTCACTAAAAGGGAACACTGCCCAGGGCCCAGCCATTCTGAGAAGTCATAAAAATGCATGCCCAGGGTCACCAAAAGACACATGTGAAGATGTTCCTGACACTCTCCTGACAAGCCCGCACAGGAACCCCAAGCCCCCAGACCCAGTAGAGAGGACAGAAGCCTGGGCGCTTTCACGGCCGCTGCGCAGGCCACTCTGACAAACCACAGCTGCATGAGCTCCGGCGACTCTTACAGACCGAGTGCTGATTGGGGGCGGTCAGAGTCGGAGGGCACCTAGTCCCTGTGCGATTCCACCTACGCTACGTTCAGAAACACCAAAACTGATTTCTAGAGTGGAGTCACAACAGCGGGGACCGCCCTGGGGGAGCGCGGGTGAGGGACAGTGCCCCGAAGGGAGGGTGAGGTGTGTACAGGTCACGATCCAGGCACTTTCGGGCATGTACGTCACACTTTAATACAAACTGACATCAAGGAAAGGACAGGTTGCTTACTGCGAAACTGAAGTGTCTGCCTTTGTGGTCAGGACTTCGGGAAGCTGCAATGGCCAGGCTTCTGCAGCCTCCGCCCAAGTTCCTGCCGGCGGATTGGCAGGTGGCCAACAAGACCCAGTACCACAGAGCAGAGGCCCAGCGGTCCCGCTCCGAGCGCCTGGTGGTGGAAAGCCAGAGGCTTGTGGAGGAGATCGAAAAGACCACAAGAAGGTCTCAGAGCGACGTGAACAGGAAACTAGGTAAGGTGGCCACTGCGCATGCCTGGATGCGGCCAGCGAGGCACAGCCATGCCCCCGTCTGCATTCCGCATTCGCGAGGGGCGAGGTGGCACCCTGAAGTAGTCGGGGGAACGCGCGTGTTCCCCGGGCTCCATCTCTGAGGTTGCTGCCCCAAGACAGAGCCCGTTTTCGTTCCTCTCTGGACTCGATGCGCACTTACTGGGCCTCTAGGGGTGTCAGACACGGTTTGAAGGGCGGTGCCCTTAAATGAGCAAAACTCACATGAAGATGAAATGAGATGAACAAAACCTTCCAGATGCCAAAGCTGGAGGGCAGAGGTGTGGCAGGCCCGCACCTCCTGGGACGCTCCAGAGACTCTGTCGCGCCTGCCTCCCCGTGTCTGGTGTAGACACAGCCCCTGCCCCCCCACCCCCTCGCCTCCATGGTCACTTGACGTCCCCTGTGTGTCTCTGCGTCCTCTGGCTTGTGTGGGGACACCACGCATACTGGCAGGGACTTTGGCTGCACCCGGGAAGACCCTGTGCCCACACAAGGTCACACGCACGGAGTGCTGGCAGCTGCGCATGTCCACCCAAGGCGCTCTCCGAGTGTGCACACGCCTCACCGCAGGACCTCCCGGAACGCACCCCTACCTCCATCCTGCGTCTTTCAGACTCTGCCCGGAGAGACCTTCTCCAGGCTCAGTTTCAGAGGTCAGGTCAAGAGGCTCATCAGGTCTGGAGCCTTTCCTGCCCCCCCAGCCTCCCTCCTTTGAGCCCCGCTGTGCTTTTTCCTGGCGAGAGCACAGACTCACACTGAGCTGAAGCTGCCTGTTTTCCTGTCTGCCTCACGCACCGTCTTCCCTGCGTGTCTCCTGGGCCTTGTGTCCGGGAGGCGCCTGGCAATCGGTATGTTGGGCTCATGAGTAAATTCTAATGACAGAAGTCCAGGAGATCGTGGTCTGAGTAAGGAGGTGGCTCGGACAGGGCCATGAGGGTGGGTGGCATGTGGCACTGATGGGGTCCACGCTGGCGCCTGGGCGATGGCGGGGTCGGGGGAGGCTGGCCCAGCCAAGCACGGCCGTGGGTCCATCCGTTCATTGGGGAGCCAGTTAGATGTGGGGATCATCACGGGACAGCAGGAAGAGAAGCTGTGGGTGTGGACGAGAGCACTTGAGGGGTGTGCTGAGGGTGGGGGCGTGGAGGAGCAGGAGGGGAGCTGGGAGCACCGAGGGGAGACCCAGGCCGTGGTGTCCCGGGCGAGGCGGTCCTCCACTGTGTCGACGCTTGTGCAAACGTCAGGGAGGCTGAGAGCCGAACAAGCGTGAACTGACCCTGTGACCTGAGTCACGGCTCCGGCAGGGGGCGGCCGGCGCCAGGCGAGGGAGGCCGTCGGTTACAAGCAGCCGTGGGGGACATCAGTGCTCACGGTGGATTGGACACGCGCATTTGCCTTCCCTCCCCTCGAAAATTCCAACAAAGTTGGGGCACTGGGTGACTCATGGGTTAAGCATCCAACTTCGGCTCTCGTCATGATCTCATGGTCCGTGGGTTCCTGCCTCGCATCAGGCTCTGTGCTGACAGCTCAGAGCCTGGAGCTGCTTCCGATTCTGTGTCTCCCTCTCTCTCTGCCCCTCCCCCGCTTGCACTGTCTCTGTCTCTCTCAAAATAAATAAACATTAAAGGATAAAATTCCAACAACGTCGTATATGGGATTGATGAGGAGTGAGAACTTGTAGGGGAAAGGAGTGAAGTGGACGCAACAGTGACATGGCCTAGAGACAAGATTCTGGGGCCAGAAAGCAGACGGTCCAGGCCACGTGCACAGGGACCACGGGAAGCCTGTGGCGGTGGGGACGGGAAGACACCGGCTGGGGCCCGCTGTAGACTCCCGCTTCGGACACCGTGCGGACACCGTGCGGGGCTCAAAACCAAAGCATCCGATACCTCTGGCTCAGGACGTGAAAGGCGGGAGTGGAGCCGATGGTGGGCGGAGGCCTTTACAAGGAGGCCCCTCCCCACCGTGGCTCTGTCCTCCCCAGTGGAGGGCCCCAGGCCTCAGTCCGTGCGGGAGCCAGCGGGTCGCCAGGAGGGGCCTGTGCCGTGACCCACCGGGATCATCCGAGGACGGAGCCTCGTGCTGTGACCGGCAAGCCCCGTGTCTGCACAGAGAGGCCCCGGCCAGCATTCTATTCTCAGATGTAACCAGGTGAGGCTCACCACAGACACCCAGACAGACAGACAGACGGTCATACACAGAGCCAGGGAAAAATACACCACAAGGTCTTCAGGAGATTTGGAGAAGACAGTGCATCCATAGACCAAGAAGAATCTTCAGGGCCTAACAAGTGTTCTTGGGAATTAAAGATGCCAGAGCAGCATGTTTTTAAAGACTAAAAGAAGGACTGAAAGAGAAAGTGTAAGCGTCTTGAGGAAGTAGGGGAAAGAGAGGGACAGATGGGGAACAGGAAAGGACGGGATGAATCCAGGGGCCGCGGGGAGGCGCTGTCTCCAACAGGGACTCAGGAGCTCCGAGAAGCCGCAGGAGGAGGCCACCTGCAGGGGCCCCGGGACATTCCCTAGAGGCAGGGGTCTGTTGCCAGCGCCTGGCGTACTTGAGCGAGGCTAACCTAGGAGGGTAGGGAAGAAGCCCCGAGGGGCTGTCGGGCCGCACAGAGCCAGGACTCCCGATGGCCTCCGACTTCTCAGGAGCTCCAGACACCAGAGGGAAATGAAGGAAGTCACCACAATTCTAAGTGAAAGTTACTTACAGTCTAGAGTCTACACGTAGCCAAAGTCAAATGATGAAGGTGGAATGAAGACTTTCAAAAGTGTCCCATCATGTGCTCCATGTCTCAGGAGGGCTTGCTCCAGCAGGTGGAAGGGGCGCCAGCAGGAGGAGAGGACAGCTGGGGGGGAGGGGCTGCGGCAGGTGCGCAGGGTGAGGGACTCTGGAGGGGACAGCTGGGGAGGAGGGGCTGCGGC
>NC_043716.1:473949-503559 GCF_006229205.1 Suricata suricatta
GGGGTGCTGCGGCGGGTGCGCAGGGTGAGGGACTCTGGAGGGGACAGCTGAGGGGGAGGGGCTGCATCGGGTGCGCAGGGTGAGGGCTCTGGAGCAGACCAGCATCACCAGCGAGTAGGCGGGCATACTCCAGGCAGAGGTCCTGGGGAGAAAGCAGAGCCATTGGTTCATTTTGGGTTTGACTATACTGGGGGGAGTGTTATAGCTCTGTCAGAAAGTCGAAGGAAAAAATAAGTATCTGGAAAGTGAAACCAAAACATACCACCAGCCCCTCGGAAAACACACACACACACACACAATATACAAGAGAAGAAATTGGTGGTAGCACACTGCATCGCATATTCACAGAACCACAATCAAGTGTGAAATGATTCTTTCACAGAAAGCTGACGCAGCCGTATCCTGAAGACGGAAGGAGCGCGTTGTGCAAGCGCAAATCCTGGTCTTTCACCCGCAGGAAATTGAGAGCCGTCGCTCAAAGTGGCCGCGAGTCACGAACAAATGCCGGAAGGCATTCTAAAAGCATCTGGAAGGCGGCGCTTCCAGAAAGGGGGGTGGGGGGCAGAGGGCCGCCGCCCTCGGTCTGTTTGACTTTCCAAACAGCGAGGTTCGCAGCTTCGGTCAGACTACACGTGACGGGAGCCGCAGGCGTTGAGGGACCAGCCTGAATGGGGTTTGCGTAATTCGAAGTTGGTTTTGTGAGCAATGAATGATCCATTCCCGCCCTCCCCCGACGACGCCAGGCTGGGACGGGGCCCCCGAGCGCTGGCGAACGCATGCCGGGGGTTTCGGGCTCTGCTCCCCGGGAACGGGCTGGCCCGGTGTGACGGACTCTTGTCCTCCCTGTGTCCCCTCAGGAGTGAGCTGGCCCAGTGTAATGGACGGGGTGTCCCCTCTGTGTCCCCCCGCGAGCGGGCTGGCCCGGTGTGAGGGACGCGGTGTCCCCTCTGTGCCCCCCGCGAGTGGGCTGGCCTGGTGTGAGGGACGCGGTGTCCCCTCTGTGTCCCCCCGCGAGTGGGCTGGCCCGGTGTGACAGACGCGGTGTCCCCTCCGTGTCCCCCCAGAACAGAGGCTCGAGGAGATCAGGTTCTGGCGGAAGGAGCTGGGCGACAGGCTCGAGCAGCTGGTGTCCGTCACGGAGGAGCTGCTCACCTACCAGACCCGACTGCACAGCGCCCTGGACGGCCTGAAGGGGCCCCTGCACATCACCCAGATGTGCCTGGAGTACAGGTGCGCAGGGCTCCCTCAGGGACCCGTGCTGGGCGTCGGAGGTGCCGGGGGCGGGGACCAGGGGCAAATAGGTCGTGTTCTCAGCCTCCCCATGGTGCCGGGTAGTGGAAGGTCTTGCCTTCCTTGACTTATGTGGAATGAGGGCTCAGTTTGTGCAGGCCAGACAGCACTGAGTTAAGTCGGCCAGTCTCTATCTGTCTCACACTTAGGGAGTCTGGAGAGTGTGCGGGGCTGGCCTGTGTGCACCCACTGGGCTCCCGGCCTCTTCTGTCCCGTGCCGCACCCCATGGGTTCACTCTCCAGGTTACCTCGTGTCGCCAGATGGCAGCCAGAGCTCCAGCCATTCTGTCTGTGCTCCAGCCAGTAGGAATAATTAGGATCTGGTACTCGCCATTTGCGCCTGCACCCCAGTGACCAGGGCTTAGTCCCCTGGCCACGCCAGCAGTCTTCAGCGTGGACGCGCAGGGCAGGTGCGGTCCCTTCAGGTCGGGTCAGCTGTAGCTCGCCGGGCCTCGCGGGAGCACTCTGTCGTCCAGAGGGCCCTGTGCAGATGTCCCTTATTGTCCCTTCCCTCCCACCAGTCCTAGGAGTGGGCGGTGCCCTCTGCTCAGGGGAGACGCTGTCCTGGGGTGCAGCACCCCGCCTCCCTGGGGGCTCCTAGCGGCACAGGTCCCTCCCCGTCGGCTGCTGGCTGAGCAGGTTTTCACAGGTCACCCCCGTGCTCAGTCCTTTCCCTACAACCCGGTGCCTCCTGGATAAAGTGGCAGCGTGTGGGCCAGGCCCCCGAAGGTCCTGGCGACGGAGCCCTGGGGCTTCTCCGGATCCTCACCTCACGCCTCACAGTGGGGTGGCCTCGGCCGTGCAGAGTCTGTGCCGCAGTTCTCTCGGCAGCCAGGGCCTTGGGTCTGCACCTCCCTGTTCCCTGCCAAACCCCGTGAAGGTCATCATTACACCGGTTCCCGGGAGAGCAAGTGTTGTGCAGCGGGCCGAGGTGGGGCCTTCCCGCCACGCACGGCCACGCGGGGTGGAGAGAGAGCTCGGCCCGACGGGTCCTTCTGGGGGGAACATGGCGTGACTCTGGGGGGTTACTCCCTCTGAAGCGCCGTTTCCTCACGTTTACTGGAAAGCGCACCTTGCAGTGTCCCTTTGGAAAGGTCAGCAGGGTGCCTGTGGCGTTGGGGTGCCCCTGGGGGGCATATGGACCTCGCATTGTCTTTCTGGATTCAAATGCTTGGTGAAGATCAGGACTGGGTCCTGTTTCCGGGAAGGAAACACGTGCCTTTGAAAGTCTGAGTCAAAAGACATTGTTTCCAACGAAGGGGTTAGAGGGACAAGGCTTCCAGAACCAAGGCCAAATTGAAGGGGACGGTGCACCGGGCGTGAACAGGGACCAGCCGATCCGTCTTGCCTCCTGGTGGTGTGGATAATTTGTGTCTCACAGATCCGGACCTGTGCACGTCCTGGCCACGCCATCCTGACGAGTCGGGCTGTACTCACACCCGTTGTCCAGACAGACAGGGTATTGAGGGTCCCCCGACCTGTCGGATGACCAGCCCCTTTCTTGGCCAGGGAGAATCGGGTTGGCATCGACCTGGTGCACGATGAGGTGGAGCAGGAGCTGGTGAAGGAGGCCGAGATCATCCACGGGGTGACGGCCTTGCTGACCCGCACCTTGGAGGAGGTGTCTGAACAGATCAGGTGCGTCTCCCCAGTACGTCCAGGAAACAGCCCCAGGGGCCTGGGAACATGCAGAGTCAGGCCCACGGGACAGCCGCCCCTTGGCCGTGGGTGGGGACGGGGACGGGATTCACCCTGAAGGACATGGAACTGTTTCCCGCCAGGGCTGACCCCTCACATGCAGCGGGCCTCTGCGGTGACGTCAGGAGCCGTCAGGGTGGGGGGAGCGGCTGGAAGGCTCGCTGACCCAGCAGTGAGCGTGAGCATGGTGCCGGGGGCAGGAGGGGAGTGGGCGCCATGGCCCCGCGGTGGCTGGCCTCCCAGGGTCTCCAGGACTCCGCTGCTGCTGCCTGGGCGTCACAGAGCAAACCCCACTTCCATCTTCCTGCAGGCTGAACCGCTCGGCCAAGTACAACCTGGAGAAGGACCTGACGGACAAGTCTGTGGCCCTGACCATCGACGACGTTTGCTTCTCCCTCAACAACAACTCCCCAAACATCCAATACTCTGAGGGCGCTGGGCAGGTGGACCCTCGGTGTGTGGTCCCTGGCGGAGGGCGGCCCCAGCGACAGTCCTGACGGGCCCAGGGTGGGGGCGGGGACACCTCAGGAGCGTCTGATACAAAATCTCTGAACAGTGAGGACGTGCTGTTTGAAGTGTACAGGAGGCACCGAATCACCCCCTTTCCGGCCCACGCCCCCAGACACAGCCCGAGCTGGGTGTGTGCTCACGGCGCCTGGCACAGGGCAGGGAAGCCTCCTCAGAGTGGCAGCAGTGCCCGAGGACGCACCGCTGCTGGCCCTGCCTGGAGACGGGGGCTCCCGGCCCGGGCGGGGGCCAGGCTGAGCGTCTGCGCGTTTCTGGGGCCCCTCCTGCAGCCCAGGTGCACCACGAGTGAGTGCGTGGCTCCCGTTTCAGCTCTGTGAGTCTGGAAGACTGGCTGGACTTCTCCAATGCCAACGTGGAGAAGGCCGCCAGGCAGAGCCACAACTCGCTGGCACTGAAGGCCCTGGTGGACCGGGTCCTGTCCCAGACGGCCAGCGACTTGCGCCGGCAGTGCGACGTGGTAGACACAGCGTTCCAGAACGGGCTGAAGGAGACCAAGGATGCCAGGGACAAGCTGGCCGCTCACCTGGCCAAGGTGAGCTCCACGGGGGCTACAGGGGGTGCCATGCGGGCAGGCCGGGGGTGTGGCCCGCTGGACCAGGCTGTTGGCCCCTGGCCTGTGCCCTTGCGTCTGTAAGGAAGAAGCTCTCAGGCCCCCAGCTTGGCTGTGGTGCTTGGCCTCTGGGGACTGGAGGGGGCTTTGCCCCGTCCTGGGCCTCTGCGTCGTCGCTGCAAAGAGCAGACCGGCTGTGCATCCTGGGCCTCGGCTCTGCTCACTGGCCATGTGGCCACATCCTTTGTGACTCCAAAATTCCATGTATTAGATGGAGCCAATTTCCCCAAACCCGCCGGGGTTTTGGGATTCCGGCTCCGTGTCCCTATCAGTTATCTGCTGGCATGCTGCTAAACTGGCATTTGGAAAAAACTAGAAGTACAAGGCCCTGATTTTTAGCATTTGCCGGTTCCTGCGGTGCAGGCCTTCAAGCTGCCTATTTAGGGGGTGCTGACAGCGGTCCCGCATGCAAACCAGTGCCTGACACCTCCCTCACGGGCACGCAGTCCTGCGCCAGGGACACAGCCATGCGGCCAGGAGATGGGCGCCGGGTTTGGGAGGGCCGTGAGGGCCCAGCCCTGGGACAGCAGCGGCTGCTTGAGGGTGGGGGAGCTGCCAGCCCCCTGTTGTTTCACTGATGGTGCAGCCGAGGGAGGGGAGAGGGGAGGGGGGCGCAGGGCGCACGGTCGGTCTGCAGCCGGGGTGGAGGCCTGCTCAGCCCGAGGGCAGGCTCTGACCTTGAACCCAGGGTCTTGGCTATAAGACACAACAGAAGGCCAAGTTCAGTGGGCACATCAGAGCTGGAAGGACCTGGCAGTGGGCGTTGTGGGCCCTGGACAGAGGGGGCTGGTGTGGCACTGGGAGGCCCCTGACGGGTGTGCTCCTGGATGATGGCTCTCCAGGGGCGGCACAAGGGGGACACAGCCAACTGTACCCCCAGGCCTGCGGGGACATGGCCGACTGTACCCCCAGGCCCACGGGGACATGGCTGACCTATACCCACAGACCCGCAGGGGACACAGCCAGCTGTACCCACAGGCCCGAGGGGGACACAGCTGACTGTACCCCCAGGCCGAGGGAGACACGGCTGACTGTACCCACAAGCCCACGGGGACACGGCTGACTGCACCCACAGGCCCGAGGGGTGGACGTGCACACAGAGTCAGCAGGGGACATCGGGTGGCCAGGGCCCGGAGTGGGCGTGAGGGGCCCCAGGGCTTCCTGGGCAGGCAGCAGGGCCACCGAGCAGCTCAGGACTGGCAGGTCTGAGTAATCTCGGAGGCCTTTGGGCCTCAGGGGTGTCCCTGGCACCAGACCCTGGGAGGTTAAGGCAGAGAAATATGCCCTCCGGGCTCAGGGCGTCCAGAGCAGGCGGTGCCCCGGACCCGTCACTGCCGGCACAGGGGAGCCCAGCTGGCCCCTTCCCCATTGCCAGGCCCTCCCCACCCAGAAGGGCTATGTTTTGATGTCAAAACATCACAACATACGAAAGGTGAAAACGTGTGCGCCACCCGGGCTCCCGTTGCCGCTGCCAGGGGTCAGGGTGGGGTCACAGCCCCGGTCACATCTCCAGAGTGCTGGCACATGGGTCACACGCAGAGTGCATACACGTGTATATGGCTCACACGACGCACCATCAGTGCAAATTGGCTGCTGCCGCCACAAACAGGAATCACCACCAAAGAACAGCAGGGAGGCTTCTGGGTAGGAGCTTATCTGGGCCTTGGAAGGTGGGTCTGAGGCAGGAAGGTGGGAGAGCGGTAGACTGGGACAGGAGGGCCTGGGGGGGCTCTGAGTCCACAAGGGGTCCACTCTCTGGACAGGCTGGGGAGTCCGGTTCAGTGAGACCTGGCAGACTGGCAGGACGGCCCCGGGGGTGGCCGGTGGGGGTGGGGCGGGGCCTTTGCCCGAGGACTGCCCATAAGGACACAGGTGACAAGAGCAGGCACTGTGTGGGGCACGGCTGCTATGCCTTCATGACCCTCAGAGGGGTGGCATTGTGGCCCCGTCTCTAAGGTGAGGACACTGAAGCCAGAAAGGCTGGCAGTTTTGTCACGGCCCTAAGACTCACGGGCGGCAGGACTGGGCAAAGAGCCCAGGCCGGTAGCTCTCATTGCTCTCACATCGGGGTGACCGCTAGGGCTGTGTCCCTGCTGACCTCACACATGGGGGCAACTGGGCGGCACCGCTGAGGGGGTGGGAGGCGACCCACGTGTACCCTCAATCATTCCAGTGTTCACCAGAGTCAGCATGGAGACTATTCCCTCTTCTATAGGCTGATCCAGAGACGTGGCCGCTGGGGGCCTCCCTGACCTTGCCCTGGAAGCGGTGAGGTCAGGGATCCGCGGGGGGTCAGGGGGCCATGGGGTCAGAGAACACAGGGTCAGGGATCCGTGGTCAGGGATCCGCCGGGTCAGAAAGCTGCCGGGTCAGGAAGTGTGTGCTCTGGAAAAGTGACTGAGGCAGCCGGCCCGTCTGGGGACCCAGACCCGGTTCTGGAGAAAAGCCTTCCCCCATCAGCCTGTGGCCAGAAGAGGTGGTGGGCTGAGAAGACCACCCCCAAGCAAGTGGTGAGAGCCCCTGCCGGGCCTGCCTTGCCCCAGCAAGGTTTAGAAGGAAGGAAGGGGTGCTGTAAGCCAGGGTTAGGGCGAGCGGAAGGGGACAGCGTACTTGCTCTATAAAAGGTCGGACAGTGAATATTTTAGGCTTCGCAGGTCAGGAAGCAAAAACCGAGGAATTCTGTAGGGATTTATATAATAAGAGAGGAAACAAGTTTCCACGGGTTCACATGGCCAACACCGACGGCGTAACAACCATCTGGGAAGCGGCGCACCGAGGTTCTGGTGAACGGGGCGCATCGCCTTGGGGCGGGCACAGTGTCTCACTTTCTCGGGCTCAAAGTTCGTGTTTCCCACCAGAACCTACTGGAAACGTGAAGGTCGATCTGTGACGAGACTTTGCCACATTCCATCTTCGAAAGCGTCTTTCCGTTCAGCCGGGCTCTGGCCAGACGGCGGTCCGGCCGCACAGGCGGGCTCTCCCTGGAGGGCTCGTCGCTTAGCGGGCCTCGGTCGGCCTGCCAGCTGCCCCTCTGGAAGGCTGCCTTTCAGGCACCGGTGCCTTTGGTTGGAGGGCGGCTAGTGGCTCTTTAACTGCACAGTTGAGTAGATTCTGAAATACGGAAGCTTCCACTGCACGTGTCCCGAGGTCCAGAAAAAGCACCCTTGAACTTGGACAACAGATGTGGCCGTGCAGAAAGCCATGGATGCTATGGGACTCCAGCCACGGCAGTTGTTGAAATGACTTTCCCCAGTGCGACCCTTGCACGGAACTGCCGTCTCGCCTTGTGGTCCTAGGTTTGGTTCATCAAGAAACATGAAGGGGCGCCTGGGGGGCTCAGGTGGTTAGGGTCTGGCTTGGCTCAGGTCGTGATCTCACGGTTCATGGGTTTGAGCCCCATGTTGGGCCTGGATTCTGTGTCTCCCTCTCTCTCTGTCCCTCCCCTGCTTGCACTCTGTCTCTGTCTCTCAAAAATACAAGACTCAACTTTTTAAGACTAACATGATACAGTATCTGGAATTTGCTTTAAAATGACCGAGCCGATGGGCAGGGCTGCGGTGGAAAGAGCCAGCCGCATAGTGATCATTGCTGAAATCAATGAGTGGCCCACAGGGCGGCCTCTCTACTGTGCATGTCTGGAAATTTCCATGATGCAAAGATTGAAAAAACAAAAGCTCACGGGAGAAATACAATCTAAAACTAGTTAGGTATTGATCCAAACCCCCAAGTAACTTCTAAGTGTTCTTTTCTGTGCACAAAGCTCCCATCAAGGAGACCCGAGGCAACTCGTCCAGTCTTCGGGCTTCCGGGGGGTGGACCTCGGGCCAGCGGGTGGCTTTCTGCTCAGGGCACGGGGCACTCGGGCCGAGTTGGCGGGCAGCCTGCGGCCCGTGCTCAGGGCTTTCTCCGGGGAACCCGCGTGCCTGGGGGAGGAATGGCCGGCTGTGTCCGTTCCGTTGGCGAGGTTCTGAGGGCGGATGCGTGTCCTCGCAGGCCGGCAGTGCCCGCTGCAGGGAGGAGGGGCCAGGCGCTTCCCGGGGCCCTGCCGGGGTGCCCGTTCGAGATCCCCCTTCGTTCACTGACCGGATCGCCACAGATGTGAGGGCTGTGCTGCCAGCTCTGAACGGCACAGCCCCCCCCACTTTCTCCGACCCATGTGCCAGGTCATGGAGGAGGTCGCCAGCCAGGAGGAGAACATCGCGGTTCTCGAGAAGGCCATCCTTGACCAAGAGGGGCCTGCCAAGGTGGCTCACACGCGCCTGGAGACCAGGAGACACCGGCCCCGCGTGGAGCTGTGTCGCGACGTCGCGCAGCACCGGCTGGTCAGGGAGGTCCAGGAGATCGCCCACAACGTCGCCAGGTCGGTGGGCGTGGGGGCCGCGTGCACCTGGACCAGCGACAGGGCTGTGCGGAGCCACGCAGGTGTGAGTGCATTTGCACCGGTGGGGGCTCCCTTTCCAGAGGGCGGCCAGTTGTGGCCACACCGAAAATGGGTCCCAAAATTTAGAGTTTTCTGGAGCCCAAATCCAGATGTTTAGGTAAAAATCCACAGTTTTCAACGTCGGCAGTCGGTGGAGTTTCTGCCGTGGGAATCTGGCCCCGTTTGAAATCTCTGTGTGTGTGGGGGTCCTGTCAATCTGGCTTCTGTCCTGAACGCACAACCCCACACCCACCCCGGCTGGCGCCCAGAGAAGTGTCTCAGGCTCTCCCTCTCCTCCTAGACTCAAGGAGGTCTTGGCCCAGGCGCAGGCGGAGCTGAAGGGCCTGAACCGCAGGCAGCTGGCGCTGCAGGAGGAGGTCCAGGTGAAGGAGAGCACCATCTACATCGACGAGGTGCTGTGCACCCGCATGAGGAAGTCCATCCCCCCGCGGGACGGAGGCGACCAGGGCGAGGGGGCGGGGGGCCTCCGCCCTGACGCCGGCTGCTGAAAGTGCAGGTGGTTTGGACACCGATTAAAGCACATCATGACCGGTGGCACAGCACCGTCATTTCAGGGAGGAGGGACTGCGGTCAGAGACGCGAGCCCTGGGCGGGGCCTCGGAGATCTGGGGGGTGGCTCCAGGCTGCTGGCTGGGCAGTGGTGGCTTCCCAGCTGCCCATCGTGGGACTCAGGGCCTGGGGCGTAGGGTCCCAGGCGTTTGGTGCAGATTCAACTGAGTGCGGTCCTGATCCTCTATTCAGACCCGTGAGAGGGGCCGACCTCTCTGATGCCACCATCCCTGTCCCTAGGAAACCACGTGGGGGCTGCTGCCTGGGACCCACTGTCCAGTCTCACAGAGAGCAGATGAGAGCGGAGCCTTGGGTCCACCGCACTTGCAGGCGTCTCTGTGGCCCCTGTCTGCTAGGAGACCGACGGGACGGCGGGGCTCCAGCTCCTGGAGAGTCCGAGAGCGCCGGGGCTCGAGGGGCGGGCGGGCTGGGCTGCCGCCGCCTGGGGTCGTGCACCCGGGATCGTGATTCTGGGGTCGTGCGGCTGCGAGGAGACCGGCCGGCAGGGCAGCGTGTGGGCTGTGGTCTCAGGACGCCAGCTGGGGGGGCCGGGCACCTCCTTTAGCACCGTGGCTCGGGGAGGGGGGCTCCCCGCATTCTTTCCTCCCCTGGATGCGGACGGAGTGTGTACTTGGTGGTGGCCTCCACACCAGCTGACAATCGTCTTTTCAGACTCAAGTCACAGTAAAGGAAAAGGGAACGCGTCCCCCCATTTCTGCCGCAGATTCAAGCCAGTGTCAGGACAAGTAGGCTCTGGGGAAGGGGCTGAGGCTCCCGCACGCCACCCACTGGGTGAGCCGCTGTGACGGTCCCCCGCCCCCCCTCCCCGTGTCACTGCACAGCTGGACTCGGCTCGGGCGCTGTGTGGGGTGACGGCTCTTCCCTCGCGGTGTCCTGCCGGGAGGGCGCTAGGGCGCCCGCACACCGCCGTAAACGTGGTTTTACGCTCCCCAGGCGTTTCCGTGCACGCACCAGCCCTTCTCCAGAGAGTCGGCACTCGGCCGGCCGCCTCCTGCTGGGTCCAGAACACTCACGGTGGCCGGGGACTGCCTACCCACCCACTCGTTCTGACATCGAAGGGCCACCTTACAAGTGCGGGGCTCATGTCCAGGCGCCTTCCTCGCCACTGCCATGGTCGGCGCTCACATTCGGCTCAGGGATGCTGGGGGGGCACCCAGCCGGGTAGGGAGAGACCCCTGCGTCCGGGGTCAGCATTTCAGACACAGCCAGCTGAGCCCCTCCCCCTCCTAGTGTCACCTGTAAAGTGACAGTTCGCTGGACAGCCCAGGGTCTTCCCATCTGATGTTCCCTGAATCTGGCTGCCCAGCTCTGAACGTGGTGTCTTGAGGCACAAAGACAGTGTCAGACGGGGGCCCAGCTCCCAGGAGGATCACCATGTAAGCGTTGCTTGTGTCCCTACCCTCTCTGAGGCTGAGGGCGTCCCCTTCATGCTGGCCTGTGCCGGGACCTGCCCGCCTAGGGGCTTCCCCGGCCCACGAGGAGGGACCCCCTTCTCTCTGCCCTGGGGCTGACCCCGGGAGCTCCTCTGCTCGGGCTGGGAAGGGTGCATGAGCCCGTCCCCAGGTGACAGGCCGGGGGATTAGCCCGGGGGTGCAGTCGGCAGGCTGTGAACACGCTCGGAGGGGCTCAGCGGTTCTTTGAGGTCTCGGGCTCTGCAGGTCCTCCTGGTTCAGATCAGCCCGTCACCTACTGGCTCCCAACAGGTCCCCGGCTCCCAGAGTGCCATCTGCCTCATGGGTAAGCCAGGACTAGTAAAGCCTGACTAGTAAACTGGTAAGCCAGGACATGGTCAAAGAGGACTAGTAAAGCCTGACTAGTAAACGGGTGCGTGGTGGGAGAGGACTTGAGAGGGTCGTTCCATCGACCGCTCAGGGTCCATCATTGGCGTCTGTTCCTGCCGCTTGAACAGGGTCGGGTCTCGAGGCCCAGGCGGACGGAACCGAGCAAAACGCGTCCCTGTGAAACGACTGGTTGGGCAAATGAAGGGTAGTCGCGCCTCACCAAGCTCCTCTCGCCCACCGGACGCGCACGAGCGGCCGGGTCTGAGCCCCGCCTGGGTTTCTCCACTGGGAATAGGGCCAGTCCCCCGCCTGAGTGCCGGCCAGGGACGCTGGGCGGGCCGCTCACCGCGTGTGGCCTCCAGCCAGTGAAGGCACCGGAGTCTGTGACGTCAGCCTGCAGGTGCGCCCTCTGGGCTGGTGTGAAGGGGCAGGTGTCCATGAAGAAGGGTCGTTCTGTGTCTGTAGAAGATCGCTCCTGTCGGGTTATCGTTGGTGACAGTGTTTCTGGGACAGTGACGTCCATCATTCTAACATCATGAAGACGTTTATTTATTTTTGAGAGAGAGACTGAGCACGAGCAGGGGAGGGGGCAGAGAAAGGGGGAGACACAGAATCTTGAAGCAGGCTCCAGGCTCTGAGCTGTTAGCACAAACTGTGAGATCATGACCTGAGCCAAAGTCAGACTCTTAACCGACTGAGCTACCCAGGTGTCCCCCCTCCAAAAAAACTTAATTCTTAGGGCGCCAGGGTAGCTCGGTTGGTTAAGTGTCCGACTTCATGATCTCAGTCCATGGGTTCGAGCCCTGCATCGGGCTCTGTGTTGACAGTTCACAGTCTGGATCCTGCTTTAGATTCTGTGTCTCCCTCTCTCTGCCCCTCCCCCGCTCGCTCTCTGTCTCTGTCTCTCATAATAAAATAAAGACATTAGAAATAAATAAATAAACATTAAAAAACTTAAAAAAAAATTAGAAGCGGGAATTTCCGCGCCTCCTGGAGGCCCTGCCGGTGTGTTTCCATCCCAGAGCAGCACGGGCTGGTGGGGACGAGGGCTCCTAGGGGTCACCGGGGCACCAGGCTTTTCCGGACTGGCCGGTCGGGGGGGGAAAGTGTGGTTCCGATCGCGCCCGAGGTGTTCTGGGAGTCGGCCGAGGCTCTGGGCTCAGCTCCCGCCCGGGACAAAGGACAAGCCAGCCCTGGGGAGTTGGTAAAGATAGCACTTTAAAGTCACGTCACCAGCGCCCCCGCCTTTGTTGGGACGTCGGCGGGGTGGGCCTGGCAAAGCGGGCACGGGGCAGGGGGCGCGCCCTACATCATGGGGTACGCGATGACCAAGTAGTTGAGCCCGGCGTCGATGAGCCTCCTGTACCGCCTGTGGATCTCCCGCAGCGTCCTGTCCTCCTCGTGGGTCTCGTACCTGCTGGTGTAAATCCTCACCTGCGCCGGCACAGAAACGACGCACCGTGACTGCGCCGGCCAGGCCCGCGGGGTCCCGGCCGGGCGGAGCAGGAGAGGGGCTCGCCGTGGGCCGGGCGGGGCCCCACCTTGAGGGTGCGCAGGGAGCACTGCCCTTCCTCCTGGCTCTTCAGGATCCGCTCCACGAACCTGACGTCCAGGAAGGCCCAGACTTTGAAGTAGAACAGCTTCCTGCAGGACAGGACCAGCAGGCCCAGCTCCTCGTCCAGAGACTCGTGGCTGTTGTTGAACTCAAACGTCAGTTTCTGGAAAAGCACCAAAGAGGAGATGGATAGGGCAGAGAGGCTGGGCCCGCTGGGACCTCCCAGAGCATGCCCGCGGTGGCCCCAGGGCCACAGGGGACACACGGGGACATGTGGGTGATCTCACCCAAGTCTGCAAGATGCATTTGGAGCTCAGAGTCCGAGGCTGCTCCCAGCCCTGCAGCCCCCTGGCCTGCACGGAAGGTCAGCAGGGGGCAAGTGTCACATGAGCTATCAGCCCTCAGTGGCCCTGGTTGGTGGTGGAGGCATTTTCACCAGTTGGTATCAATCGCCCTAGCCTCCCAGGAGGTCCTTGGAGGGACATGATGACCCTATTTTATGGATGGGGAAGTGGCCAGGGGAGAGGGCAGCACGTGCCCCTGGGCTCCTCAGTGACTTGGTGGGTCTGGTCTGGGGTCACTCAGTCTCCTCTGTGTGGCCAGGACCCGCCCTCACCTGGAGAGGCTCCGAGAGGGCACAGCAGGGCCCACCTGAAAATGCCTGGGGCTGCACGTGCACACGTGAGCAGTAGCTGTCACCCGCTGTGACCTCAGGGAGGGGGGGGGCGCTAGTCTGGGAAACTTGCTGGGAGCCGAGTCTGAGATGGAGCCCACAGAAGAGGCCTCCCTGCCCTCAGGCTCCCCCCACCTGCAGAGTGTGCCGGAAGGTGGGCAGGAGATCTGTCAGCGTGGGCCGCATGGACCAGTCCGGGTCGCTGAAGTAGCAGCTCCGCAGACTGACGCTCCGGACGGGGATCTCCTGCAGGAGGATGCGGGCCAGGCGCTCGTGCTTCATGATGCGCTCGAAGAAGAAGTTCACCTTGAGCTTGGAGGCCTGCCTGGCCAGCCTGGCCCAGGACATGCCCCAGACGACCTGGCCGTGGGGGTCGTGAACGTGGCACTTGATGTTGAGGGTCCAGAGGGTCCTGGAGTTGTTCTCACACAGGCCATCGAGCAGCTCGTCCGAGATGCAGTTGTAGTTGAGGGTCAGGGACACCAGGCTGTGGAAGGCGGCCATGGCCGCGTGGAACTGGGGGCTGCTGTAGACGGCCAGGTGGTGGCTGAAGTAGTCCTCGATGTTGAGCTGGGACAGCCCGCTCTCGCCCCTGACGAAGCTCAGGGCGCTGAGCACCGCACAGCCCTGCTCCACGGTCAGCCGGGCCCCTTTCAGGTTGAGGTGGTCCAGGTGTTTGCCCACTTTCTTTAAGAAGAAGCTCAGGCTCTTGATGAACGAGGTCCGGACGCTGTTCCTCCAGACCAGGCGGTCCAGCTCCAGGTGCTGGACGGACAGAGACTTCAGACGGCTGTTACTCTTGCCCAGACACGAGAGGAGGCCTCGCATGGTGACCTGGAACTTCTTGGTCAGCACGGCGTTGTACGGGTTCAGGAACTTGATCTCCAGGTGCTCCAGGTAACGACCGAATTTCTTCACGTACCAGAGAGCGGACTCGAACTCGGACGCGTGCACCCTGGACAGTCTCCCGCTGAACGTGATGGTCCTGTGCCGCCAGAGGTCGGCCGAGTACATCGTCTGGTTCCAGGTTCTGCAGACGAGGGCGGCCCTGGACCTGTCGCCGTCCCCCAGCCACCAGAACACACGACGCAGGCACACGGCGGGCAGAGCAGCCCAGCAGCTCTGGTCTTGGGGCTGGACCGCTGGGCTTTCTTCGTCCATGAGGACGCGGGCGGTCCTGAGCCGCCGGGTGGCAGGCAGGGGCTTCCCAAAATGAGGAAACGAAAGCAACCACTGGTTTTCTGTGGGGAGTAAACAGGAAGAACCATTACCTGCCAAGTGGAAATTAGACCCCCTTGAGTGAACCCGCACCCTGGCTGCCCGCGCAGCCGAAGGAGGGCAGAGACCACAGACAGGCCGTCGGGGTCTCTTGGACACGCACACACCCCAGGACCCAGCACAGCACAGCAGCAGCAGTGAGAGGTCTCGGGCACACTCGCAGGGCAGGGCAATGATTATAATGTTCTGGGGGGCATGCGGAGAGGGGCTGCTCGGAGGAGGGGGCATCTGAGCGGGAGTTTGCAGGGCCAGGGGGACCCGCATGGCAGCCCCGCTCAGCCTGCTGGTGCTGAAGGAGCAGCTGAGGCTCTCTGGACTAGGGCATGAGGACACAAAAGCCACCGGCCTGGGGACAGATGGGACCTGTTCTCGGGCAGGGAACTAAAAGTTGTAGCCTTGCTTGTCCGCTGCGGGGTTTGGAGCCGGAGCAGGGGGGGGGTCTCGGGTCACGGGGCCCCCGAGTGGTGTGACAGAGGCTGTCTCCTAGGGGCCAAGACTGTGCAATTCTGCCACGCTGGGCCCCCTTCTCGGGATGGGGACGGCTGTCTGCTCGGGGCTGGACTGCTGATGGGGTGTTTGCATTCGGAGGGTGAGCACAGATCAAGGGTGAGGGCGGACAGCCTCCGCCCAGGCCCCTGGGGCAAGGGCCGAGGATCCCGTGTCCGGGCGTGGCGGCCGTCCTGACTCGTGGAAGGGACCCCAGGGAGGAGGCTGCAGCCCTGCTGCCCCATGGCCTTTGCTGCGGCTCCTTCGCCAGGCGGCCCACGATTGTCCTCGGGGCTCAGGGAACCCCAGGCTGGCGGAGCTCCGGGAACGACTTCTTTACGGACAGAAACCGAGGCCAGGGGGTGAAGCAGGTTGGTGACAGCCCTCCGGAGCTGAGGGACACATCAATCACATTCCTCAATTCAGGACCGACGTGTCTGCGCCAGGGCTCTCTGCGCGTTCCTGCGCTTGGTGTTCCTGTGCGCCTGCGGACCCTTCCGCGGAGCGGCCGCGTGTGCTCTCCGCACCTCCCGCGGGCTGCATCCAGCATCCGGATGGAACCGTGGTGGCCCCCCTGCCTCTCTCCTACAGGCTCGGCCTGGACCCCCAGGCACCCCCGCCCCCCCCGTGACGTGCATCCTCCGGCCACCTCCCGAGACGCTGGTTCTTTGGGGTCCTACGCGCCCCAGGCCCTCCCTCCACGCCCAGCGGGCAGTCCCACGTGCAGACCCCGGCGGAATTCCGCACGGGATTGGGCTGCGGGTCCCAGAGCCGGCGCCAGGGTCCGTCCCTGAGAACACTGTTGTCCCAGCCTGGGTCTCCCGCAGGACTCACCCCTCTTGAGACCAGGGACGGCCTCATCCTTCTGAGTCGAGTTTTCGAATTGAACAAAGGGAGAGAGAGAAACGTGTCCCCAGCACTCCAAGCCCCTCTACCCTAGCAGTCACTGGGTGCAAGGACTCTCAGACCCCGGAGCCACAGCGGGGTGTGGGCAGAGCCTGCCTGGAGGCCAGGAACACGGAAGTCACCGTGCTGGGAACGCCCCCTCCCCACCTGAACCCCCTTGCCAGGCGCTGGGTCCTGGCACCCGTCAGTTGCTAGGTATGATCTTAGGAAAGTAATTTTCTCTGTGCCTGTCTCCACCTCTGAATACCAGGGATAACCGCGGTGCCTGTGTGTTGGTGCCGGGAGGACCAAGCCAGCCGGTCCTGCAGGTACTGAACACTGTGGGCCCCACAAAGCTGGCGCCGCGGCGCTTCTGGGGGCCCTCATGAGCACACCCAATTTACAAGGGGGAAACGGAGGTGTTGCAAGTTGGGAAAATCTCCCAGCGAACGCCTGCAGAAAGCGGGGAAGTGGGATTCGAACCCACCGCAAGGGCTCTCAGCCGGAGGCCTCTCCACCAGGCGGAGAGCTGCCAACCCCGGGAAGGAAACCTGAGGAAGCCGTGTCACCTGGGGTGCCCAGGAGGCGGCAGGGGCCCCGTTACCCTCTCGCCGCGCCCGCTTGCTGTGTCTGTCCCCAGTTTGGGCCGCGGGGACCACGCGCCGCCCGCCTGCTCGCGCGCCGCCTGCGCCCAGACGCCGACTCCGCGCGCTGGCCTCAGGGACGCGCGCGCCCTCGCCGGGACGAGCCTTTGTGACGCGCCGCAGTCTGCGGGCCTCCGCTGTGCCCTGGGCTCGAGGCCCAAACCCCGGGTCCGCAGAGTCCCCGCGGGGCCTGCACGGGGCTGGACGCAGCGCGCAGGGTGTCTCGGAATGCGCGCACCGGCCCCACCTGGGCCGGAGGAGCTGGGCTGTTGGGGTGTCGGGGGACCTGGTCCGGGGGTCCCAGGAGGGAGGTGCCGGGGTTCCGTGTGCGGGGGTGGGGGTCGGTGTTCTGGAATACGAGGTGGGTAGGTTCAGGCACGAGCGGGGAGCGGGGAGGAGGCGGGAGGGTGTGGGTGGAGGAGGGGACTGGGTCTGGGCCGGAGGGTGGGGCGTTCAGGTCTGGGAGGAGCTGGAGGCCGGGGAGTGGGGAGGGGGGAAGGGCCAGGGGTCAGACAGTAGGGGGGAACTCAGCGGGTAGGGGCAGGGTCTGGGGCCCCTAGTGGGGGCTGCATCTGCGAGGCTGAGGATGGGCTTGCCCTGACTTGGGGAAGAGGCTGTAGGGGAGCTTGGGGGGCCGGCCTGTGGGGCCTGTGGGGGGTGGCATGCGCTCTGCACTCTCCCCCTGCCCTGCTCTGCTTTCCCCCACGCAGAGGTGGTTTCCACAGGGAAGCCTTGGCGAACCTGGCTCAAAAGACAAGGCACGAGTGGGTGTCTAACGCACCCGCTTTCCTTGGCCTTCCCTCCCCGGTGGCCGTAAGGGGTGTCCCCAAAGACCAGGCAAAAAGGCAGGAGTGGACGGTTGTGGGTGGGGAGGCAGCATCTGTGGGGCTCTGACACCAGGCTTCCTGCACCCCTGCCGGGTCGCAGTCTCCCCTCCCCCCTCCGTTTCTGCCTTTTTGTCGCCCCTTTTCCCTGCAAACTTGGGCTGCCATCTCTAACCGGGAAGGGCTGTGAGGAATCTCGGGGAAGGCACACAGCTCCAGGGACGGTACTTTCGTTCTCCAGAGACAAGCCTGGGTTCCCCGGGGTGTCCAGACCGCGGCCCGGTGTCCCATCCAGGTGCGGATGCCTGGGATTCCCAGGCCCCAGGGCTGGAGCCCTTTTCTCTCCTGGTTTATCTTAGCGGCCGGCAAACCAGTATCTCTGTTCGAAGGAACATGGTTAAACCTTTTCTTCTAAAAGGAAGAAACCCAAAGAAAATCCTTCTCTCCGCAAGGAAAGACCGCCAGAGGGCGCGCGCGGCTGCAAAACGGCGTCTGCTGCCCCTAGTAGCTCTTCTGTTCCAGGTTCGCAGGACCTTCTTGTCTGGCCTCCCTTCCGAAGAAATACTACACAAAACCTGGTGTGTTTAAAGTGCAAGCGCTCGTTCCCGGCTGTCCCGCAGCTGCTGTCCCCAGTCCCCAAACATGGACCCCGAGCTGCAGGGGTGCAGAGGCAGGGGGGACAGGCTGGGAGCAGCCACCCCGTGCCCTCTTCTGTGGCCGTTGAGAGAGCAGAGCGGCATCCCGTGGCCTGGAGACACGCCCTCCCGTGTTTGGGGTCAGAACCCCGAGGTTCGGAGCATGTTCGCAGCGGGACCCCAGTGTGTGTGTGTATTGATATAGTCGGGGTGTCAGATGAAACACAGTCAAACTTCAGTTTCAGAGCCAGACATTTTTAGTACAAGTACGTCCCATGCAATCATCCTGTGGCTGTTTTGTCCCTGGAATGCATTTTTGCTTGCTGGACCTGGCAGCCCCACGGCACGAGGGTGGAGGAAAGTGTGGAAGGAGACGGCGGGCCGTGGGGGGCGAGGGTGTGTCGTGCCAGGACCCCCACCCGTCGGGAAGCTCACCCCCCTTTGCGAAATGGTCTCCTCGGGCGCTGGTAGAGACAACTCAAGAAGTTAGAAAAAAAGATTTACGTCTATTTTTTTTTGTAGCGAACATGCATCAGATATTAAGGAAAGAAGGCAAATGGCAGAGTGAGGAGTACAGTAAAGTAACATATGGCGGATAAGAAACAGCTTAAACCCCCTGTGAACTTGCCCAGGTTTGTGTGGGTAAAGGGAGGTGTTCAGAGCGCGCCTGCCAGACTGCCGACGTTGGTGTCCTAGGGCCCCGGGGGGAGGGAGGTAGCTTTGCCCTCGCATTTCTGGGCGTGGCAATGTATCAACTGGTTACAACCAAATCTCTTACGTTTGTGTTTTGAAAAACATCAAGTAACCAAAGTTTGTGGTCGCTGTTGTTTCTGTCTTTTAAATGAGGCATCCAGGGTGGAGCCCAGGAGCTAAGCTTCCACGGCCACGTGGATTCCACCACCCTCCTCGCCCAATCTCCGGGGACGCTCCCTGTTGGCTCCGTCTGGCTTCCTCATCTGTAAACCAGAAATAAAATGCCTGCCCGTTGTTTATAATGACCATTTATGAAAGAGCTTTGTGTTGAACCTTGTTCACATGATGGTTGAGTAGCTCCGAGGCCAACGCTTACTATTACCAGGAAATAATTTAGGACGCCAAAGAATCAGGGCGTCGAGGAAAGCGGCTACAAACCCCGATCTCCTGGAGGTGAGCCCCGGCAACCTGGGTCTCGCCCAAGACTCGTGCTCCCTGGGCCTCAGCGCCTGCGCAGCTGCGAGAGCCAGCAGCGCCCTCCCCTTCAGTTGCCCCCTCGCCACGTTTGCAGCCTTGCCGCACCCGGCCCTGGGCTCCAGCCGGAGGCACGCGCTCCAGAGATCCGGCTCAGAAAGAAAGAAGAAATCTGTTCCGTTCTTCATCTCTGGAGGGACGCCTTCCTCTGCCTCGGAGGCTGGATGTCCAGTGGTCTGACTTGGGAGGGGTGCTGGGAAAACATCCCACGGACCCTGGGTCCCACGACATTTATCCTGCAGCTGTGAGTGACGTGTGAACTAAGACAGCGGCTTTGGCTTTAACGGTCGGACAACACAATAAACTAGATGACCCAGAAGCTCCCGCTACGCGCGCATGTAGAAATGCCAGGTGACATATGACAAGCATTTAAGCTGACAGCTGACTTGAAAAGAAGGAAGCTTTAAGGGCGCCTGGGGGCTCAGTCGGTTAAGCGTCCAGCTTCCAGCTTCGGCTCAGGTCATGATCTCACGGTTTGTGGGTTCGAGCCCCGAGTCGGGCTCTGTGCTGACAGCTCGGAGCCTGGAGCTGCTTCCGATTCTGTGTCTCCTCTCTCTCTGCCCCTCCCCGCTCATGCTCTGCCTCTCTGCCTCTCAAGAATGAATAAATGTTAGAAGAATTTTTTAAATGAACAATTGAACACCTTAAACACACACAGTGCTATATGTTTATTATAGATCAATAAAAAAAATCATAAGAAATGGCCAAGAAAAAAGAGGAAAACTACTCAGCCCAACAGACGCAGGAGAAGAAACGCAGTGATGTAATGAACACATGGCGACTGAAGACCCCGAGAAGATGGTGGAAACAAGTCCTTGCCAGTGGTGCTGGGAGTGGTAAAGACACTGGAGTTCAGAAAATGATTGTCTTTTAGAGATGTGTGTTAAGGACTGATGGGATATCTTGGTTTAAAATACTTCAGAAAGGGAACAAAAGGGTAGATGAGGCCTCTATTGAGGACTTGACAGTTGACGTAGCTGAGTGATGAATTCATATCATACTAGCTTTCTACTTTCATCTTTGTTTGAAAATTTTTGTAATTCCCCTAAAAAGCTTAAGATAGTAGAGAGACTGTCTTGCCATCCAAGCGATCCTCTTCAGACATATGAGGTCTCGAAAATGAGCCTTCTGTGCCTGCTTAAGGAAGAAGAAGGTCTTAAGAAACTCTTTGAAGATATACTCTAGCAAAGAAAAGGCAAAACAAGAAAGAGAATGACTTGAACCTGGAATTTGGGAACAGAACTCAACACTGGAGAGATTGGAAGAAATTCCCAGGATGCCGGCCATTCGTCAGGTCTGGGGAAGACCATGTCCCCCAGATGAAACGGACAGAATACGACTGTGTTTGATCATACCAAGAAGAAAATTTTCAAATCCAGTAGAAAATTTTAGGAATGATTTATAGTTACCTACAAAGAGAAGGAAATGAAAAACTGAGGCAATAGTTAACTCCAAAAGGGAAAACAAAAAGTTATGGAAGTAGATATAATCATAATTTGTGCGGCGTTGTCATTTACAGTATTTACAGGGTCATAATGATATACCATTGACCACTGATTTAACCAGAACGGGAGGGTGGAGCGGGGTCTGGAGGTGTGTATAGGATTGGTGGTGTAAGGAAGACAAACCTAAGTCCCTAAATCCTTATGGATTAGTAGATAATATCTAAAATGGAAAAAACACCCGGCAGCATAAGAAGGTTGCTTGAGAAGGATAGAGTCTAGTAAATACCAGAAGACACAGACGGAAAGGGTGGGAAGTAGAGTATTTGCGTGTGGGGCCAGGGTAGCGTTAAGGAAGGAGTGGAGTTCATCTAAGTGGCCACGGTGTTAAGTAAATTACACGATGTTGGCAGCTGCCCAGTGCCACAGACACGTGCTGTCTGTGTCCATGTGGATGCTGGTCTGGCGGCGCATCCGTGGGGAGTGTCCACCGGTGTCGTCCTGAGGGACTAGACGGATCGTTCTCCCCATTTCCCTCGGTCAGAGGGTCAGGGAAGCCATGTGGCCAGCAGGTGGCAGAGCAGAGCTAAGACCACGGAGCTCCGGCCCCAAGGGCGCGTATGGGAGGCTTTGGTCACCAGAGAGGGCATTTTGAAGGGGAGACCTCAGCTTCATCTTGTCCTCCGGCTTGTCCCCAACACAAGGCCACGTATGGGACGGAGAAAGCCGCAGTGGTGAGAGGAACCTGCCCTGGCGAATCCGTGCGGAGCCGAGCCCGGGACCCGCGCGGCTGGGGCTTCTCGTGCTGGAAACACCGGGGGAAGGAATTGTAGAATATGTGGACTCACGGCTTCCTTCGTGGGGAAGGTTTCCAGGTCCACCCACGTTGCGGCACCTGTCAGTACTTCATCTGTCCTAGGGCCTTTGTACACCTGCCCCACACTGTCCACTCGTCCGCCGGCAGCTTTTACTTTGCAGCGCTGGCTTGCTGCGGTGTGGCCTGCGGTCCGGCATCAGAATCGCCTGGGAGCCAGTTAGAAATGCAGAATCTCAGACCCCCCCCCGCCCCCCTCCCCCCGAGGGAGTGGCTCCGGGCTGCTGTTGCCCAGGATCGCCGGAGGGCCGGCAGGTCTGGGTTTAAAGCCCGGGAGTGCTCTTAGCTTTTTGGGCTTCTGTTAGACCTTTCCCTCCTGAATCGGGTCACCAAGAGTGAAACCCACGGACACAAACGGTGACGGTGAATGGGTTTATTTTAGTCCGGCCGAACGGCCCCTCCCGGGTGGTGGCAAGTCCTCTGGAGAGAGAGCGCCGCCGAGCAGGAGCTCAGGGATTGTATGGGCTTTGGCAAGACGAAGTAAGTCATCATTTAGTTTACCAATCATAGTTTACAGCATTCTATAGTGGTCAATCACATTTTGACACATAAATGTAAGATTTGGTAGAGACCTATCGATTTTAGAGTTCTTTGTCTTAGGAGAAATATGAAGTGACCAATCACAGGTCCGAAGGGGAGGCAAAGCAGGTGCACCGAAGCGAGAACTTTTCGGTTAAAGGGTGGGATCTAGCAACAGTATCTCAGAAAACAAGTTAACCTTTAAGTTATATTTATGGGTTACATCTTAGGACGCCCAGAGCTCAATTTCCCAGCCCTTGATTGTTCAGGCAGAAGGGCTGGAGAGTGAAACAATGGCTGGTAATTTTTCATTAGGGTCAGCCTGACCCGAGGAGGGTCTTACACTTCTGTCCCATTTCCTGGGCTCCCCTGGGACCTGGGGGGATTTTCATGCAGGTGCTTCCAGAAGTTGTGTGCAAAGCTGCTTTTGAGAGCAGTCCGCATTCTGGGTGGCGTCCGCAGTTCCTAACGGATGGGACTGAGTGGCCCAAAGATTTCAGATTCAAAGAAATCAAGTTCTGTTACAGGCAACGCACGTCCAAAGTCACACTGCGCCGCGGAGTCAGCTGAACATGGACAGTTCTCGGCGCACTGCTTGCGATCTTTTCACAGGGAGGAGCTGCCGGCATCTCGGCTCCGGCTGCACAGGACCTGAGAGAATTTGCAGATCATTGCAACTCCATGAGAAACATTTGGATATTATGTACTTCGTGTTAAAAATGTGTAGGGCATTTTTCTGTTCCCCAGAATTTCATTCATAAAAAATCAAACTCATGTATAATTAGCTTCACTATTAATGTTTACTTTTATGGTTTGTAAACACAGTTAAGCCATTCCTGTGTGGTTGGAGAGGTTTGCATGCAGTTGCGTATCTGTGGGAACATTGTGCATTTCAGCCTCTCAGCACGGCCGTATGCTCCGCGTTCAATGACAGCTTTCTGCCACAGCCGCAGGTTCCCCGACGTCCGGAATCGGACAGGGCTCCCCGGGGCCCGGAGGCCTGACTGGCCTAGGCCAGCCGGCTCTGGGCGCTCCGTGCTGGGTGTGAGGACACGGGCTCCCAGGCTTGTCCCCACGGGGCAGGGTTTGGGGAACCTTCAGAAAACCCCTGATGCTGCCTGACCCGAATGTGACATCCCCTGTCTGGCTCGTGGAGGCTCTGAGGTCCCAGAGGATTTGAGGGTGCAGGGAAGTGGGGAGCCGCAGGTGTGGGAGGGAAGGCTGGCGCTGAGTCCCAGGGCAGGGGCTCGACCTGAGCCTTGGCCTCTGGCCTTTCCATCAGAGGAAGGAGAAGACGGGCAAGTAGCTCACTGCAGGGTCTGCAGGTGCAGGTGCGCAGGGTGGGGACAGACCCCTGGAGCTCGTGGAAGAAAAGATGGGCCGCGTTGCAGGAGAGCAGAGTGGCGGAGGGCGGAGGTCCCCATCACCACCCTGTCCTTGGACGAACCCATCAGAGGAGGGGACCGGGCCCCAGGAGTGAGGTGAGCGCCTGGCACCGATGCCCCGCCCTGGGTGAGCGTGCAGGGAAGCCCCCCAGCCCAGGCGCGGTGAGCTTCACCTGGAAGAGAAGGGGCGATGGTCTGCAGGACGGGGGCCTCGGGGATGCAGGGACAGGATGTGAGGCTATGCGCGTGCCCCCACGCTCACGTGAGAGACCCCCCTAGTGCATGCCTCTAGGGTCGCAGAGCTTTCCCCAGCCTGGAACAGCCGTGCTAATGGAGGACCGCAGAGCACCGTCTGAGCAAAAGGCCCAGACGGGACTTCGGACTCCTACCGGACTCGGAGATCCTGGCCCGAACCAGAGACCGCGCGGTGGGGACCAGGCTGATACCTAGTGTTTCGCAGACACTGTCTCTTTTAGTCGCCCAACTGCTCTGGTGTGAGGATTAATGGAAACGGAGCCACAGAGAGGTTATGTAATTTGTCCAAGGTCACACAGCGAATGTCAGAGCTGGGGTTCAAACAAGGTTGGTGTGACTCCAGGGCCTGAGTGCCCAAGCGAGTCACAACCCACCTTATCGGACCTGTGGGCGGGGGCGCCGGGCCAGGAGAGACCCAGAGTACCATCCTGGCTCCTTCCTCAATCCCTCCAACCTGGGCTGCCCACCCCGTCCATCCTCAGGCGCTCTGGTGAATATTGACAACAGTGCAAAACCGAGCTTTCACAGGTCTCCCGTCTCCTGCGGGAACCCCGGGGACAGAGGGTGGCTGAGGTAAAGGGGGTGCATGGTGAGGCATCCCGGGGCGATAATCGGTGAGGGAGAGGGAGCTGGAAATGACCACGAGCTTTCTCATCCACACCCTAATTTTCTTCCAAGACGCTTCTTCTTTCCAGAGTGTCCCACCCCCTGTGGCGGACTCCTACATTACTGCTGCTCGGGGACCTCGTTCCTTTGCCCCCGGCTGTAGTGAGCTGCTGGTCTGTTCTGCAGGAGTCATTGGAGAGTCACAGCTTCTCGAATCCGGCTTTCTGATTGGCCACCTTCACCCAGAGGGACCTGCATATGGTGCGCGGGGGGCCCGCGGAGGGCGGTCAGTGGCCGGCCGGCCTGGACGGGCATGAAGCATGTGCGTCTGAATCAATCTGAGCACAAGTTAGAAGCCCCTCCCGGAACCCAAGCGCTCCCGAAGCAGCAGCACCGCCGTGTTCCTTTGATTTTAGACAGAACTTATGATTATGTCACTAACGCACCAACAAGCTTTCACTGAAAAAAAAAAAATAGAACGTTACAGACTAAGCGAACATTCTGTCTGACCACCGGGCTGCTGCAGAGTCGTCGCTGAGTGTGTGAGCCGGCGCGTTCCGGTTGGCACTGAAGCCTGGCCCCATACCCACCACGACATGAGCCCGGGCCTCGGCCACCAGGCCTCCCCAACCCCATCCCGAAAACCACTAGACGCGAAACACCCCGTGTGAGCTCAGAACTCGTCTCCAGGCCGCTGCGGCCCCCCCCCCCCCCCGCTTGGCGACAGTCTGGCCGGGGGACGGGAGGGATCTGGGCTGTCACCGGACGTGAGTTGTGCCCAACGTTACCTTCCATGGGGAGGAGGACAAAGGGGAGCACAAAATCCGGGCCGGGAACGGGAACGGCAGCGCACGCCTCGGGGCGTGGATTCGAGGGCGAAGTGACAGCATGTGTGTGAGGGGCGCCGGGGTCCCGGGAGACGGGAGGGGAGGTTGGAAGAAGGGGGTTTCAGCAGTCAGCCGCGGGAACCATCTTAGGCGGTATCCTTTCGGGGATCGCTAGGCTAAGGAGAATGACGTAACGGCAGAGGCATTTCACTTACCAGACACAAATTACACGGTGCGATGTTTCGTGCTTCTCGGTGGTGCCTTTGGAAGGATCCTGTGGTCAGAGTGGACCCGAGTCCGTGAGACGCGATCGTCAAGACTGCTGTCTGCCCGAGGGCAAGGTGTGTGGGTGGGAGTTTGTTTTTCAGACCGCATGCAATTTCGAGAAATGACTAGTCTCTGGGTAGAATTCAAGCACCGGAATATCTGTGTTTGTGTTTGGGGCAGACCCCAGGCGGGCTGGGCGGTGGAGTCAGGGGTGCCCTCCGGGCTCCCACTCCTGTCATTAAGCTCTGGGGCAAGAGGCAGTGTGTGCCCAGGTCCCCGGTACTTTCCCTTCCCTTCCGTCTGAGGTCGCTCTTCACACACTGGTTACGGCACCTGCTGCACGCTCCCCCTGCCCGGCCAGCAGACACTCCCCCTCCTTGTCCCCAAACGAGCATTTTCCCAAGCTCCTGAGGGGCATTTCAGGGTCGGCATTTGGGAGCCTTCAGTCACCTCAGCTGTTGCCAACACTGTGTCGTGGGACACGGGACCAAGGACCATGCACATCAAGTCTGTTCCTGTCACTTGTTTGAGGCAGAAGAGAAAAATTCAGACCGAGCATCTCTTTACTATAAGAGTTAGAGTGCACCAGCCGCAGGAGCCAGAGTGTCCGGGTCCTCAGGGAAAACTAAGGCGGGCAGCAGGCGGAGGCGGTGGGAAATGATTTTACAAAGAAAGCAGAAGACGCAGTCGGGGTTGAATTACTTCCTTGTCCTAGTTTGTTTTATAAGATATGGTAGACAGGGGCCAGGGTACGTAGTTTCCACTCTCTTTTATTTATTAATTTGTTTGGCAGCCAAATGGCCTTTAAACGCCTGGCTCAGGGACTGTGCGCTCCGAGGGTTCACGGGCCAGAAAGGTCAAGGCCAAAGCGAAAGAACGCACTTGAACTTCGTAGATACCGAGAAATCATCTCACCAGGGAGGAGCGCAGGGGGTGGTGGGGGTGGTCAGGTGGGGCTGCTCTCGTGGAGGGGAGAGGCCTGAGGGCGTGTGCGCGGGCACGCATGTCCGTGCATGTGCCTGCGCGCGCATACATGTGTGCGAGCGAGTGTGCGTGCATGCATCGTGTGCGCATGCGCGCATGTCCACGTGCGTGCGTGCACGTGCGCGCACGCAGGCGCGGAGCGGTGAGGCGGGTGGCCGCAGCCTGCGGGCGGGGCAGACGGCTGCGGAACAGTGCGGGGCCTTGGGAGGACACACTCCAGGCTGGACAGCGACCGCCGACCCCCGTGGCAGGTAGGTCTGTGTCCCCGGGAGAATGAGTGCGGCTCACACGAGGCGGGCTTTGCGGATGTGGTTAAGCTACGGGCCTGGAGGCGGGGAGTGGTCCCGGTCCGGGGGCCTAACGATAATTGCAGGTGTTCCTAAGAGATTGAATTAGATGGGGTGACACGGTCACCAGCTAGAGAGACTCCAAGGCGGTGCTGCTCGAGCTGAGTGCCGACCCAGGGACAGGATAAGGCAGGGACAGGGGTCCCCGAAGCCCCCGGGGGAGCAGCCCGGCTCACACCTTGGTTTCTGCCCAGTGACACTGCTTGGGGACTTCTGACCTCCAGAATGTCACAGTCTCCGGTGACTGTTACGCGCCCACGGGAAACTAAGACAAATCTAATGCGCGTCCTTACTGTGTCATGGACTCTTCAGGGCGGGCACTGCGTCACTTCACGTAAAAGGCAGAAGCCATTTACTGTCCCTGCCGTCCCGGCCTGTGTCCTAGGCTTGTCACAGCATCACATCGACCGTTAAGAATGGTCCCTGCCTGGCCGCCGCGGGCCGCGCTGACAAACTTCTCCAGGGGCAGAAGCTTCTGTTCCGTGAACAACAGAGATTGTTTCCTTCCCGCCGTGAAGCCGGAGGTCAGGTCAGGATGGCAGCCCGGAGGGGGCCTGGTGGGGCCGCTCTTCCCGCCGCCCTGCCCGCTCGGGTGGCTTCTGTCGCCGCGTGCGGAGGGCTCCCTTCTCTGAACACCGTCATCGGGGGTGAGGGCTTCACCACGTGGATTCGGGAGGATCCAGTCCAGCCACAGCTCCACGCCTGTGGTAAAGTTTGCTTTCGATAGCGTGTGATTCAAGGGGAGAAAGAAGAGTCGTCTGCATTGATGACACGCCCGTAATTCTGGCACTGACTTGGCGCTGGGTCGCATTGCACGGGGTTAAGGCCCCGCCCCTCGGGCTGACCTCGCTGCGCTTCCACCAGCCGAAAGCTCGGGGGTCCCCCGGGACCCGCATTCTGAGCGGTTGGCCACAGATTTGGGGGTTCCCACGACCCGCTCGGGTGCCAGAGTCCCCGGGGCCGCCGCACGGGCTCTAATCACGAAGGACGGAAACGGGTCCACCCAGACCGAGGGACTCCCGGGCGCGAAGCTTGTGTGTCCTCGGGGTGTCCCCCGCGCGGCCGGGTCACCACCGACCAGAGGACCCGGCTGAGTCCCAGCGCCCGAAGGCTTAAGCTGAAGCTCTCCATTTCCATGGCAACCCTTCCCCTCCAAGCTGGAGCATTTTACTTCCGTCGGTCTCGTGGCGATGAGTTTAGTTTTCTTGTCTCGGAAAGTGTCTTCGCTTCGTCCCAGTCCTTGAAGCGCATTTCCAGCGCACGCTGGAATTCTGGGACGACGGACATCCTTCTTCCGGCGCGCTGACCGCGTCCTGCGTCTGGCGCCGAATCTGACGTCGGCGGCGCCGTCTGTCCGTTTCCTCTGGCTGCGGTCTGATCCTGGTTTTCTCTTCACCCTGGGTGATAAGCTCCTTGGTACTTCTGCCCAGGCGTTGTGCCCCTCGAGCTTCTCCTGCCTGGGCTTTGCCTTGATTCTCCCATATTTACATGCATGTCTTTTGCCAATTTTGGAAAATTTCCGTCGTTTTTGGCAAATGTTTCTTTCTGCCTCATTTCTTCTTCTATTAGGACTCTGATTAAATAGAAGCACCTGCGTCGGTCAGTCGGTTAAGCGTCTGACTCTTGGTCTCAGCTCAGGTCATGATCTCACGGTTTATGGGATTGAACCCCATGTTGGGCTCTGCGCTGGCAGTGGGGAGCCTGCTTGGGATTCTCCCTCTTGCTCGCTCTCTTCTCCTCCCCTTTTCTCTCTCACACTCTCAAAATAAATAAATAAACATTTAAAAAATGTATGTTAGATATATTCATCCCCTCCCTGTTCTGTTCTCCCCCCCTTGCTGCTTTTCAGATTGGATTCTCTCTTCTTTTTTTTGATGTTTATTTACTTATTTTGAGAGAGAGAGAGAGAGAGAGAGAGAGAGAGAGAGAATTCGAAGCAGGCTCTGAGCTGTCAGCACAGAGCCAGATGCTGGGCTGAGCCAAAATCAAAAGTCAGATACTTAACAGATGATTGAGCCACCCAGGCGCCCCTTAGATTGGATAATTTCTATTGATCTAAGCTTCAAGTTCACTGACTTTTCCCTCTGCATTGTCTGTCTGCTGTTAATTGCTAATTTCAGGTATTGTATTTCTCAATCTTAGAATTTTTACTTGTTAAAAAAAGTTTTTTGTTTATTTTTGAGACAGAGACAGAGCACAAGCGGGGGAGGGACAGAGAGAGGGAGACACAGAATCCAAGCAGCTCCAGGCTCTGAGCTGTCAGCATAGAGCCCGACGCGGGGCTCGAACCCATGGACCGTGAGATCATGACCTGGGTCGAAGTCGGACCCTTAACTGACTGAGCCACCCAGGTGCCCCTGATTGTTTTTTAATAGTTTTCATTTATCTCTTGAGACTTCCTGTTTATCCATTAAAGACATTGTTTTCTTTATGTTGTTAAGCGTAGCTGCAATGGCTGTTTGCAAGTCCTCTCCTGGGACTTCCCACGTTTGGATCATCTTGGAGCTGGACTCATTGGTTGCGCTTTCTTTTGAGTGTCGGTGCCACCTGCCACTTTCTGTGCTTGTCGAGGAACTTGGGATCGAACCTCGGGCATCTGAGGACTCCAGTGCGGAGAGTCTGGCTTCGGTGACAGTCTGGGGAAAGCACTGGCTTGTTTTGTTAAGCAGGAAATTAAGGGAATGGACGCAAATGCAGACTTTGCTTCTCAAAGAGTTTCGTGGGGAGCCAGGTGACGGGAGCCTGCCGCTTTCTGGAAGGGCGCTGGGAGAGGAACCAGGCACAAACAAGGCTGGAAAGGAGAAAGGGCACAGGGGATGACAGCGTATACGCACTGTCGCCCCGAACAGCTCCGCAGTCCCTGTTTATTGAGAATATGATGGTCAATGCCAAGGTTGTCTTTAGTGATCAGAGAGTGATCTCATGAGAAAAACAGACCTTGCTCACGCAGGGACGTTATGGTTGATCAGACATAATCAG
>NC_043716.1:503659-504886 GCF_006229205.1 Suricata suricatta
AAATCCAGACAAGGGTGGCTCGTAAGGGATAAAGTGTGCACCTGCAGGTGAGCAGTATGCGCCCCAAATAACTCAATGCCAACATCAGTCCGCAAAGCACCAAAACGGTCTCTTTAATGTTTATTTATTTCTGAGAGACTGAGCCAGCAGACAGGGGCAGAGAGAGCGGGGAGACAGAATCTGACGCAGCTCCAGGCTCTGAGCGGTCAGCACAGAGCCCGATGCGGGGCTTGAACCCACGAACCGTGAGATCGTGACCTGAGCAGACATTGGAAGCTCAACCGACTGATCCAGGCGCCTTAGCACCAAAAATGTCTCCACACGACGCCCCTCCTTAATTAGCAGCGTGGCCGAGGGAAGGATCTCACCTTTCCCTTAGGAACGTGAAAGGATTTTCTCCTTTGTCTTTTAATTTCTAGTGTTTTTAACAACAATCTAAACCCATTCTTGTCTTGCTCATGTTTAAGGGAACCTGCTGTATTTTCCTCTCTGGAAGCGGCAGGATCTTCCTCTTGTCCCAGGGCTCGGAAATTTCATATGGAGTGGTTAGTTTAGCGCGTGTGGGAGCGCTGGGAAGCTAGGCAGACTGATGTCCTTGCGCCTGGGGATTTTTGTTAAGTTCTTTCTTTGAGTGTATCAGAAAGCATCTTTTCAAAAATTTCTCTGGCTCTGTTACCGCCAGTTCTTACGAAGACGTTTCATTATGAAGCTGTTTCCCAGGACAAAATCAAGGAAACGGGAAGTCCCGAATCCTAGCTCACCGGAGAAGGGAAACCAACCTGAGGGTCAGCCATTCAGGTGCTGAGCCCGAGCGCACAGTGTGGGTGGACGTCGGACACAGAAGGCTGGAGCGGGCAGGGGTGAGGCGGGGCGCTAAGCTGCGGAAATACACACATCTTCGCTCCATTTACGCGAAGGTTAGCACCGTGTAAAAACAGCACTATATGTCGTTTCTGGGCCCATGCATTCGTGGTAAGTGTCTAAAATCGATGAGGGAATAATTAACCCCAAATTCAGAAGAGCAGTTATATGCAGTTTCCGGATGAGCTGGGGCCACAGGAGACTTCAGTCGTTACTTTTGGTGTTTTCTAAGTTGAATAGTGAGTGGTTGGAAACGGTCCTGGGGGGGCGGTGGACGAGAGCGCGCGGGGCTCCCTCAGCCAGTCCCTGGTGCCTGACCTGTCCCGAGCGACGCCCCGAGGACGCCTTCCCTCCAGGGCGCAGTCT
>NC_043716.1:504986-547150 GCF_006229205.1 Suricata suricatta
GGCCTGGAGGCGCTGGGAGGCGGTGCAGAGGAGAGGCTTTCTCTCCTGGTGGCAGGAATCGAGGTGTGGAGGAAGCAAGAGTGCAGGTCCTGTGGATTTGCGCCCGGAAGGTTCTCCAGGACGAGGGACCAGCATCTGCGGAGCCCCGAGGTGGGAGCAGGTGTGGGCTGTTGGCAGCGGAGCAGCTGGAATAGAGCGGGTGAGGCAGAGCCAGCTCTTGGAGGGGACAGACGAGCGGGGACGCCAGGTCACATGTCACCTTGACGGTTTCCAGGTGTTGACGTCCCGGTGAGCGAGGTGGCAGGTCAATGAGGGGTTTTCAGCAGAGAGGCGAGGTGGCCCAAGTTATCTCGGGGCTGTACCGAGCCGTCGTGGGAGAGGTGGGGGGAAGCAGGAAGCCTGCGGGCTGGGCGGGGTCGTCCCCGTGGAGGTGAGGACAGGGAGGCATTCTGGCTACGCTGAGAAGGTAGAGCCCGCGGGACCGCGTTCCCCGGGACGGGAGCAGTCAGAAGAGCAGTGTGCGCCAGGGGGACAGACTAGGTGTGCCCCCTTGTTAGGAGCTTGAGGAGCCCCCCGGTAGGGGCAGGAGATGCCAGTCCTTTCTGGAGGAGGGCTGGGAGGCCTGGAGATGGACGGTGTCACGGGGATGACACTGAGTCCCCCGAATGACCCAGTCGGGAA
Organism: Suricata suricatta; assembly: GCF_006229205.1. Lineage (NCBI taxonomy): Eukaryota > Metazoa > Chordata > Mammalia > Carnivora > Herpestidae > Suricata > Suricata suricatta. The sequence continues at coordinate 505,668 of NC_043716.1, forward strand.
GGAACTCAGCTCTGGGCTTCTCGAACGTTCGGAGCTTCAGAAGAACTGGCAGCAGGGCCCAAGGAGGAGCCACTAGGCGGGAGGCAGACCAGAGAGTGGGGTGTCCCGGAGGGGGAGGGGACGGGCTTAGGGCAGGAGACCTCGGTCGTGTCAGGTGCTGCCAGAGCGTGTCCAGCCCTGACCTGGGGGCGGTCACTAGAACCGGCGAGGGCGGGTCACTGGCAGCAGAAACCATGTTGGCCTGGGTCTTGGTGGGAGGACAGGCTGTGGGCGGCGAGTACAGACAACTGGCTCCAGTCCCGTGTTCCTGGGAGGCAGGAGGGAGCGGTCAGCGTGGGGGGCTGCAGCAAAGCCGCTGTGATGGGGGACAAATGGGGGAGCACGGGAGGCACTGAGCACCCTGCGGAGAGTCCGCCGGGAGGAGAGGGCCGTTGGGTGCGGGGACCCATGTCTCGGCCGGGAGTCTGAACAACGTTCTCTGTTGAAGAGAAGCGCACACAGGCGGCACCTGGGGGCTCAGTTGGCGCCGGTCACGATCTCGCTGGTCGTGAGTTCAAGCCCCGAGCCGACAGCTCGGAGCCTGGAGCTGCTGCAGATTCTGTGTCTCTCTCTTGCTGCCCCTCCCCTGCTCATGCTCTCTGTGTCTCAAAAACAAATGAACATTAGAAAGAAAAGAAAGCCCCCGCACAACACCATGCTCTCCGTCAATTCCGCGGGAGAGACCTCTATCCGGCGTCCCTAACGATGAAATGCAGTGTGCCCTAACCCGCAAAGGTCAGCCACGGGAATTACCCCAACACTCGCCAGTTCTCCGTGTCCCCCACTGACAGAGTAGAGAAGGACTCAGGAAAAGAATTCCATGCCAGTCAGTGCCAAGGGAGCTGAGTTAATTAGGGCAAAGGGGAAATTGTGAGCTGACCCGGAGCCCAGGGGTCTGGTTCCCGCCAGCAGGCCGCACTACCGTTTCATGACACAAAACTTTGAACCCAGCACTGACCTAGAAGAGGGATCAAAGTCCACATCCTAATCTGCACGTCACTGATGTACACAGCGATAAAGACAGAACTCACTCAAAAACACCCAGTTCGGCCCCTCCACGTGTGCTGCTCTCCGCGCCCCCCAGGGGACTGGGGGCGCTCAACCATCCATAAACGAGACACCTGCTCTTATTTCGTCTGAAAAGTTTCCTCTCTTAGGCCTGGAGCCTCACCACTGCTGTCCTGGTGTGAAGTGTGTGCACGGGCCCCTTACAAGACGTCACACACATTTATTTTGCAACATTTAAAATACGTGAGCAAGCATGGGGATGATCCGACACACATCCCCGTACCTGCCAGTGAAATAATAGAACATTTCAGACACAGGGAGGCCCCGCTCCGAACACCAGGTTAAAACCAGACTCAGTCTGATGGTTGCGTACCTCCACCTCCTGCGTCCGCCACCCAGAACAGGACACTGCATGTTTTCGTGTCATAAACGCCATTGCGCAGTAAGAACGTGTGTGTCCATCCCTGCAGCGGGACTAGAGGATGTGCAGTCACCGCAGAGACACCCCCGGTCACCTGCGTAGAGCCACGCCCCGTGCAGCCCTGGGTCCCAGGGACCACCAGTTGGTTCTGCTCCCTCTTAACCTTTCCATTTGCAGAATGCCAAATAAATGGAGTAACTCCGTATGCAGCCCTGTGAGACCGGCTTCTTTTTCACTCAGCATAATCCATCCCCTGGAGATCCATCCAGACGTGTTCTTTCTTAAGGCGGAGCGGTAGCCCGCCACGACCGGCCGGCCGGCCGTCTTCCCGCTCACCCGTGGACGGACGTGTGGATGCCGCTGGCCCGGGGCTGTTAGCACTGACCTTGCTACGAACATTCCGGAACATTCCGTCGGCCGGCGTGGAGCGTGCCGCCGCTGCTCTAGGCTGCTGCGTGGCTGACTGGTGAGCCTGCTGGACCGTGGGCGCGTCTGCGCCCCCCGCGGGCGTGCGAGAACCCAGGAGCCCTGTCCTGTCAGGACCTCGCCAGAACCTGTTTTTTATTCTTATTTCAAAACAACCGTGATCTAAAGACAACGTTTTTTATCTTTGCCCCAGACAGGTGGATTTGAAATTATATAGAGCCAACACATGACATCCATCCTGCGCTTTCACATTATTTTAATGTTTATTTATTTTGAGGGAGAGAGAGACAGAGACAGAGCACGAGCAGGGGAGGGGCAGAGAGAGGGGGAGACACAGAATCTGCAGCAGCTCCAGGCTCCGAGCTGTCAGCACAGAGCCCGGCGCGGGGCTCGAACCCACGGACCGTGAGATCATGACCTGAGCCGAAGCTGGAAGCTGGACGCTTAACCCAACTGAGCCCCCCCAGGTGCCCCACTCCCTCAGTTTTAAGATTAAAATTCTATTAAGTTATTCAGACGGGGATAAAAGCGGCATTACACAATTACGGATGATGTATCATTGTGACTAAACATTCGAAAGTAATTTCAATTTTGTGTATATCAGTAAAAACAATATTTTTAGTTAGGGAACTATTTATTTTTATGTTCAAGAGATAGATCCTAAAGTTCAAATTCATATTCTGAGGAACATTATTCTTACAAAGCCCCAAGGAAGACCGCACAGGACAGACCCTCAGGGTAGGTCACTTACAGCAGCCACATCCACACATGGCTTTTGACACCCAAATGATTAATCCATTTTTTGGTAAGTTATCAGTACGAGACATGAATGGAAAGGCTCTTTTTCATTACGTCATTTATTACCACGCACTGTTAACAGGCTAAAATTACAAGCTTTATATGGGCGCCTGGGGGCTCAGCGGGTTAAGTGCCAGACTGCAGCTCAGGCCGTGATCTCGGGCTCTGTGCTGACAGCTAGCTCGGAGCCTGGACCCTGCTTTGGATCCTGTGTCTCCCCCTCTCTCTTACCCTCCCCCACTCACACACTCTGTCTCTCTCTCTCTCTCTCTCTCTCTCTCAAAATTAAATCAACATTAAAAAAAGTTATAAGCTTTTTGTAAGTGGGAGTTTGATTAAAAAAAAAAAAACCAGAGTATTCTTCTGGTAAGTATATTTGCATTCGAAAACCAAACCTTTATGTGCAGCTTTTGGGAATAACTAAATAAAACTCATGAATAAAAAATGGGAAATAATTTCAGTAATTTATTAGATATCATCACGCTGTGCTGATGTGGTCAGCGTATTTAGTGACAGAAAAGTGCCTCTACTGCTGCAAACTCGTCAGTCTAGCGGCCGCCAGCGGCCCTGACCGTCCGTCAGTCTCTCTCCTGCATCGAGTGTCCGCAGGAGTGTGGTCTGTTTCTAGGGTCTCGAATCTGGTGACCTATGTTTCCTGTCCCCACACCAGTCGTCAGTGATGACACCAATTACTGTAACATTGTAAGTCTCGAACTCTGATAGGCAATTCCCTCGGTTTCTCTAGAGGCATCAGGTCTACTCCCTGCAGATGTCTGGGTTCTAGGCGCTTGTGCAACAGAAGTTCCTCGGGACCGGACTGAAGCTGACCCAGGCGCGCTGAATAACCTGAGAGGCTGCGTGTCTCTGGATAGTGTTGGGTCTTCCCGTCCGTGAACTGACCGAGTCCCCGCGTCCACTCGGCTTGTTTTCTTGTCGGAGCGCTTACGTCTCTAGGACTAAACTTCTAAATTTTTTTCCTCAACAATTTTGATACTTTTTCATTTGCTGGTGGGTTTTGACCAGCCTCCTGCTGCCTGGCCGATCTTTACTCAGCTTTGAAGTCCCAGCTCAAATGTCCCCCCTCATTGCTCCTGCCACTCAGACCACTGTGCACATACTTGTAGGAGCCAATCTTCCCCGACCATGTCTCGTACGCCGAGAGCATGTTTGCTTGGGCGCTGACCCCTATGACCTTCAAGACAACTTTGTGGAATCACTTGGTGTTAACTATCCTCATTTATGAAAAATTAAGCTTCAATCCGATAAGGCCAGGACACAGATCCAGGCAGCAGGGCTCCGGGGCACACCTCTAACCGTGTTGTGCACCCTTGAAGGCCATTGTTTACCTGCTGAAATGACTTACCTGTCTGCGTTCACATGTTACCGAGGAAAGGCTCTGAGAGTGGGCGCTGCACCGCGTATGTAGAAGGTACTGGCTGGCAGACAGTGATGAATAAAGCAGACATTAAAGTCCACGCCAGTAAATATATAGGTACAGACTGTGATGAGTGTGCGGTGCAGGGTAGAGGGTTGAGGGCGGGGAACACGAGGGGGCGGTTTCTGAGAAGGACAAAGCTGAGGCGGCTGGCAGGAGGCTCCCAGAGGCAGGAGGGGCTTGGGGGACCTCCTTAGGTGGAGGTCCCTGGAAAAGCCACGGACCTGACTTAGGATGTGCTGTTGTAGGTCCTGCGGTGCATCCAGCTGGGAAAGGCTGGAAATACTGAGGTCTGGGCTCCAGCCCCAGGGCGGGTTGAAGACCTGGAAGTGCCCACTAAGGGTAGGCTGGGGTTCGAACCCAAGCTGGTTGAGACTCCCCAGCGGAGAGCCGCAGGATGAGACAGAGCGGCCACAGAGGAGAAGGGAGGGAAGGAGAGTGTGATGGAGGTGATATGGCAGCGCTCTTGGTCTCCAGCGCCCCAACCAGGAGCCGAGCACCGAACAGGCGCTCAGGACTTGTTTCCACGGGCCATGAATGTTTGAATGGCCCTTCCTCCGTAAGCCCCCTTCCCCTGCCAGGGTTCCCCTCTGTAACGTGGCCACAGGCGGCTGGTGTCCGCTGGAGGGCGAAAGGCGCTTGGCCTACGAAGGACCTTCCCCGGCGCCTGGGGCGATCGCTGCAGAGCGCACGGGGGCGCTGTCGGGAGAGGGCGCGCGGGGGAAGGGGTCCGGGGCTCAGCGCGGCGCAGACGCGGCGGGGAAGCCGGGGTGGGGGGTGACCGTTGGGCGCAAGGCGAGGAAGGCGCGGGGAGAGCCCCCTGGAGTGCGGGAGGTAGGGGCGGGGGTCACGGGGAAAGCAGGGGGCGGCGGGGGAGTTAGTTCTGAGGGAGCCAGGGGCCTGCGGGGACTTTCCGTCTGGGAGCCCCACGGAGCCCAGGAAGCGGCAGGTGCCGTGGGGATCGGGGGCGCACGCCAAAGCCGGCACGATGAATGACCCGTCGCCTCCTGGTCGGCGGCCCCGCACGCGCCCCGTCCCGGGCGGCTCAGGAGAGGCTTGGCGAGTCAGGCGGTGCCACGGCCCGGGTCGCTCCCGGAGCGCCCGTCCGAGGCGCTGGAGTCCGCAGGCCCCTCGCGCCGCCGCCACCCGGTGTTGGGTGAGGCGCGCCGCACCGACTCCGCGGGGAGGCCCCGCCCCCGGGGCCGGGGGGAGGCCCGCCGTGGGGGGCGGAGTTGGCACTGCCCCCCCCCCCATCCTCCCGCCGCGGCCCCTTCTTAAGCCCGCGGAGCCTCTGGCTGCCCCTCACTCGCCTGTCCCGTAGGTCTCCCGCCTGCGCTATGGCCTCGGCGCTCAGCTGTGTCTCCAGGTTCAAGTCCTTCGTGATCTTGTTCATCACCCCGCTCCTGCTGCTGCCGCTCGTCATTCTGATGCCCGCCAAGGTCAGTTGCGTCTCCCCGCAGCCCCGCGGACCCCGGGCGCCACACAGAGCTGGAGCGCGCAGCTCCCCGGGCGCGCCCTCGGGAGCTCCAGGTGCCAGATGCGAGGTACCCGCACACAATTTCTAGGGGAGACGGAGACCCCAGGGCGCACCAACCTTGGGGTTCTCAGTTCCTGGGGCCCAAGACCCGGCCAGCGCAGAAACCTTCAAGTTAGCGCCCATCCTGGCCACACAGACCGTCCATGGGCTCAGCCCTGGCTCAGAATCTCCCCCTCCACTTCTCCCTTGAATGTGACCCGCGCCCACAGGGAGCCTGGGCGCCTGTCTTCCCCTCCCTATCCCTCCCGTTTCTCCCCTTAGCAAAGCAGGACTTCGCAGCTGTGGGTGGCTTCGCAGGTCAGGCAGAGACACTCATGAAAAGATTACCACCCAAGTGGATCCCAAGGTGCTGTCTTTGCCACAACCTGGCCCTTTTTGGAGCCTGTTTCCCTCTCCGTGATCCACATTTCTTCCCTGCCCCGAGGCCGGGAAGCTAGCCGCTGAAAGGCTGGTTGGAGCTGGCCCACTGCGGCCGGGCAGGAGGCGGGCGCGTTCCCAGGCTCACGCCTTGGGTGGCACGACCCAGGGCTTCGGGGGAAGCCCCATCCCTTATCCGGCTGCCCAGCGCGCAGGGAGGGAGGCCCAGGATGAATGGCCTTGGCCGCAGGGCGGAGGCGGGGCAGGGAGCCCTGGCCGAGCTGGGCTGTGGGAGCCCATTTGGCAGCTGCCCGAAGCCCTTTGAAGCCTTTTGTGGCCGCTGGCTGCTCCTTCCTCCTTCCCTCTGTGAGCGCCTTCACTCGGAGCCCAGACAGGAAGCCTCCCGTTCCCCACCCCCACCCCACAGGTTCGGGGAACAGAGGAGCTCTTTAGGGGTGCTCTGGGGGCAGTGGAGGAAGGGGGGCCGGTCTGGGGGTTCAGGACTTCCCCCTGAGACAGAACTGCACTTCCACCACCCCCTCCTCTGTGCGCCTTTACCCAAGAGCCCGCATATGCTGGGCCTTGGTTTTCTCATCTGTACAATGGGCCAGGAGGTGTGGCTCTGGCACTTTCTGACTTTGGACACCAAAAGCGATGAGGCCGGTTCCTAGGATGGGGGAGATCATCTGGGTGGGACCCTTGGGTGGGCTGCGCGTAGCCCTGGGCCAGCCAGGGACAGCAGATCCAGCCGTGGGGGGGGGGGCGCTCCTCAGTGCCGGCAGCCGCGAGCAGACAGCAGGGAGCCAGCAGGGAGTGAGCTCCCTGGCATAGCGACACGGAGAGCATGCCTGAGACCCCACTCCCGCCCCGACACACACTCCCCTCCACACACCTGCATGCACGCACACAGCCGGGTCCGAGGGGACCCTCCACTCGCGTCGGCAGCGGGCCCTGGAGCGAGGATCAGGCGGTGGGAGGGGAGACAGGCCTGAGAGTCGTTCCACAGGCGGCCTTGGCATGCTTTCCCTCCCCCGAGCCTGACCCCCAGCCTGGTTCCTCCATTGGTGCCTCTTGTTACGGTCCCCTGCGGAGAGCCCGCTGCCCCACCCCCACAGCGCCCGGGGCAAGGGACTCGGACTCACCTGACAGAGGAGGGCGGGGCTGCCAGGCAGCCGGCTGCGTGGGGCTGCCCCTCCCCTGTGCTCTTATCGCACCCTGATCTCTTCCGGCCTCACCTCTGCTCTGCTTTTCCTGCTTTTCCTCTGGGTCCTTTCTGTAAAAGATGGCTCTTTAACAAGGTAAACAGTATGTTCTTCCTGTTGTTAGTTTTGTTAAAAGTATTTGAAAATCTTTTTTTTTTTTTACATATTTTTTTGTTTGTCATGTTTATTTTTGAGAGAGAGAGAGAGCACGAGCAGGAGAGCAGTAGAGAGAGGGAGAGAGAGAATCCCAAGCAGGCTTTGCACTGTTAGTACAGAGCCTGATGCAGGGCTTGAACCCACAAACTGTGAGATTGTGACCTGAGCCGAATCCAAGGGTCAGACGGTCGACAAACTAAGCCACCCAGGTGCCCCCAAATTATTTAAAAATCCTTATTTTCAAGGTCTGTTATAATGTAAAAATGAAAACACCCTTAAGTGCCCTGACACACACCCACACACGCTCTCTGACCCGCATTTCCCCGTTAAGCACCGTGTCGTGGACACCCCTGCTTGCTAATAATTAGATTAATAAGGAGCCATGGTTTTATTCAGGTGTGCGGTCAGCAGAGGTGCTGAGCCCCCCGGGTGCCGGGTGCGCTGGGTGCTGGGTGCTGCCCTGTAAATCCCGCCGTCCACTCTGTCTCCGCGTTAAGTGCCCTTCCAGAGCCTTCCCAGCCGGTTATGTGTGGGGCCTCTGGGAACCGTGCCGTGAGAAATGTTACACGTGTCCCGTTTCTGAGTTCAGTCAATACGACCCCCAAGCCCTCTCTGCACCCTGGATGGTAAGCGCCTTGGGAGGGCTGGCGATGTGGCAGCACCGGGTGGAGCCTTGCGGCAGCCGGGTGACACTGAAGAGGACTTGCGAGCAGGGTTGCTGCTTTTAAATTCTCTATAACGCACCCCGTTCCTGCCCACCCCGGAGGGATCGTTCCTTGCCTCTGCACCATGGAACCAAGGTCCAGACACATCAGGACCCCGAAGGCCAGACAGTGGACAGGGAGCAGGTCTGTCCCTGCCAAAGCCTGGGCTTCTGACCGAGCTGCAGTCTTCCTTGAGCCCTCTGGCTCCAACCAGCATTCACACCTGCAAGGCCTGGGCCCTGGGCCGTCTGAAGTCTGGGGACGTTTTGTACAGTCGCCGCTGTAGAGGGTTCTTTGTGCTGGCGTCTGGCGGGGCAGAGGCCACAGAGGCCGCATGTCCAGCGCAAGGCTGGCTCCGTCCCCCGCAGGACCGCCAGGCAGAAGGGAGGTGCCCGGGGTGCTCCTGGGAGGCCCCAGGAAGTTCATGTTTTACGGCTGGTAACACCACGCAGACAAAATTTCCAGGTCTTCCTGTGACACAGCAGGCAGGCTCCTGGATGCCGAGAGAGTGGCGGGGCACAGGTGCGTCAGGGCACGGCTTGGGCTCCGCTGGCTTGTCCCCGCCTCGCCCCTGCTGGGTGCTGAGGACAGAGTGACCACCGGCACAGGCTCTGCCCCCAAGCTGATTGCTATCAGGTGTGTGTGTTGGGAGGGGCCAGCAGCAACAGCCCAGGGTGCAAACTGCAGGGGGCTCAGGGCAGGTGGGGGAGGGGCCGGGGAGGACTGACAGAGGGCTGCTCCTCACAGGGGCTCCCCTGAGTCCTGCTGACGCATTTGGGTTTTGTCCTGAAGGCAATAGGAGGCTTTTAAGATTTGCAGATTGAGCAGGGGCCATGGTGTGTGGTGCTGGACGTGGGAAGGTCCCTTTGGGAAGGTGCAGGTTCAAGGTGGCGCGTGGTGGCCCGTGAGGGGGGTGCTGGGGAGCAGGGGCGGGGGCCGCAGGTGCGGCTGATCTGGGGGAGGGCCCGGGAGGAAGGAGAGAGCCGTCTGCGTGGGCGCCAAAAATACCAGCCTAGGGAGGCGCCCCGGAGGTGGTGGGGCCCGCAGTCCCACCGCTGGCGAGGGGCCGGCGCCAGCTCACACCGGAGACAGGCCTGCCTCAGCACAAGGCCGAGGCCCCAGGGCTCCGCGGCTCATGGCCACAAGATCTCATTCCACTTGAAGAGCTGGAGGCCTCCTAACAAGGACGCTGAGTGATAGAATTGCCGGTTAGCAGGCTTCTGGACGGGCTGGTTTGCAACTATGTTTCTGGGAGCACGTGCTCCGAGCAGCCTGTTGAGACGGAAATGAGGAGCCAAAGCAGGACTTGGAACGAGGGCATGGACTGGATAACGTGGGGCGGCCCTGGCCTCCTGCGATGGCCGGGAAGCAAAACTTTGTCCATGACAGGAGGCCACGAAGCCGTGCATTTGCTGCTGTAAGACCCGTGTATCAGTAGAAACGGCGCAGATCTTCCCGGACTCAGGAACAGGCTGTGTCCCCATGGACCCATGGCCCGGGGACGGCGTCGGAGCTCCGCCAGCCGACCCCGCAGAGGGCACCAGCCTGTCTGACAGCCTCGTGCAGCTCCTGGAGTGCCGTCTCGAGGGGGACAACCAGGAGCCCGTGGGACACAAGACAGCTGTCCATGGCCTCTGTCCCGGAGAGCTCGCTGCCACCCGGGAGCCGAGGCCCCACCACCAGCATCGCGGAGGAGACCGCGGTGCACACAGAGCCCACGGAGTTCTGCATATGGCGCCCACTGCGTGTAGCCACTTTGGCACCTTGTGGGGTTGACAACTGTTGGCTTGAGCCCTGGGAAGTTGGGGATCTCCGTATTCTCATTTCCCCCCTCCTGATTCCCCTCCCCTCCCCCTCTCCTTCCCTCCCCCACTCCCCTCCCCCTCCCTCTCTTCCCCCTCCACCCCTCCCCTCCCCCTTTCCCCCTCCGGTCTTCTTTTACACCCTCCTCTCTTACTTCGTCCTGTGCAGGTGCAGGGGCTTGCCCAGAACCACAGCTGGGAGGCAGGGGTGCGAGTCCCTTGATGCGGGGCCCAGGGTCCCCCTCAGGTCCTGGGCCAGGGAGGCCATGTGGGCAGGGTGGCCTGAGGGCATGCCCTCTGACTCCAGCGCCCTGTTCTGGCCGTGCCTGAGGCCACCCCGCACCCCAGTGGGGGAAGGAGGCGCCGGCGTGCCGAGGCCTCAGGGCTGTCCTTTCAGTTTGTCAGGTGTGCCTACGTCATCCTCCTCATGGCCGTGTACTGGTGCACGGAGGTCATCCCCCTGGCCGTCACCTCCCTCATGCCTGCCTTGCTGTTCCCACTCTTGAAGATTCTGGACTCCAAGCAGGTGAGCACCCGCCGGGGACCCTGACCTCCTGACCTTCCATCCCCACTATGGGCGGCAGGTCTGCTGGCCTGTCTCAGGGGCAGGGCGGCCCCGGGCTCCAGCAGTGTGGCCGCGGCAGCGCTGACAGGCCCCGTGCTGTCCTCAGGTGTGTGTCCAGTACATGAAGGACACCAACATGCTGTTCCTGGGTGGCCTCATCATGGCCGTGGCCGTGGAGCGCTGGAATCTGCACAAGAGGATAGCCCTGCGCACGCTCCTCTGGGTGGGGGCCAGGCCAGCACAGTGAGCACCTCCTCTCTCGGCACAGGGCTCCACACGGCCCCAGGGACAGGGCGGGATGTGGTACAGGCCAGGTGGCCCGCAGGCCAGGGCTTGGCAGGCAGGTGGACCCCTGGGTGGGGTGTGTGAGCAGCCGTAGGTAAGGGTCCTCTGGATGCAAAGGAGACTGGGCTGCGCTGTACGTTCAGAAGACCAGGGGGAGGGGTCACCGGTCCCACAGGGACAAGGCAGGTGGAGACTTGATCAAGCCCTGCCTGACACCCGTAGGGGGTTTGTGAGGAAGGCAGGAAATCGGCTCAACAACCCAGCCCAAGAGGAAACAGGCAGTCCCTCCAAGGCTGGCATATGTGCCCCCTCCCGCCCTGCAAAGAGGCCTTGTGCCATCTCCCCGTCGTCACTCAGTGCCCGATGCAAGGCCTCCCCTGCCGGCCACAGGCCACGTCCTGCCGCGGGGCTGACGTGGGTGGGACCCCCCTCACATAGTGAGAGGATCTGCAGACCCCGGGCGGGCAGAACGCTTTACTACCCTGACTACAGCAGCTGCCACCTTGTCCTCGGGCTACCAACTCTGCTGACGGCCACACAGGGACGGGACCGGCCAGAGCCTCTAACTGGGGACCCAGGCTGCACCTTTCTCCCGGGCTCCCTCGTGAAGGCGGGTCCCTAGCCCGGCCTCCAGAGGCAGCCGGTGGTGAATCCCCCACAGATCCCTCCTGGGGAGTCTGTGTGCCAGGGCGGTGCGGGGCGCTCACAGACCCCGGCCCCCAATCCGTTACGCGCCGCGGCCTGAGCGTCAGCAGGGTTGGCGTACGGGGGGCCAAATGCAGAGCCCCTGCGTAGTCTGGGGGCTTGAATTCTAGAATTCTCGGGGTCCTTGGAGTGGGCAGCTTCTCCACGAGCGATGGGCCTCCTGGAGTGTGCCACAGACTGCCTTCTAAATCCCAAAGGCCACAGTCTTCTCCGCTCCTCCTGCCCCTGGCTCCTCCCTCCAGCTGTCCACAGCGCTGCTGTCCTGGGGGAGACCTTTGTGTGGAGCCCCGGGGGGGCCTTGAAGCGCCAGGTCCTTTGTTCATGCAGACTGGGGCCTCCTCCCAGCCTCTGCTCCTGTGGGTCCTCGAGGCCCACCTGCGTGGACACCTGTTGAACCTGAACTTGGTGCAGCGTGGCCCTCTATCCTTCCTCAGGTCGGTCAGCGATCTGGGGTGAGGCCTGGACCGCAGGAGCACGGAGACCCCGAGCAGCTGGGTCCTTTTCAGGGTCCTCCGCAGAGAAGAATCAGACCCTTCCCTGCTCACGGTTGAAGTGGGGAGCGGATGGGGGGATGTTCCTCCCCATCCAGCCGGAGACCAGCGTCCGAGGGCGGGCGGGGGGAGGGGTGCGCTCAGGCCTGGCGGCAGTGAGCTGAACACCACAGAGAAGGCTGCCATCCGACGGGTTCTCAAGGCCTCAAGGGGCCAGTCTGGGAAGATGGGGTGTTACCAGTGAAGGGAGCATATTTCCAGACAGTCTGTGGTCCTGGTCTACTGCTGAGTGGAGGGGACCTAATGCATGGGTGGGGTGTGGGGGGGCTGGCTGGGTGGGAGCCCCGCACAACCATGACCAATCTGAGGCCTCTCGATGACCCCATAGCCGGCACAGGGGCGCCAGAATGTCCGTGGGGAGTCGGAAGGGGGGAGGCGCCACAGCCCTGACCCCTGCGCCGCCCAGTCTGGCACTGGCTTCTGCGCCTCAGCCCTGCGCCCACTTGCTCCCGAGGCACTGGGGGAACTGTGGCTTCCCTCCCACCCCCACCCTGCTGCAGGCTGATGCTGGGCTTCATGGGCATCACGGCCTTTCTCTCCATGTGGATCAGCAACACGGCGACCACGGCCATGATGGTGCCCATCGTGGAGGCCATGCTGCAGCAGATGGAGGCCGCCAGCACCGCTGAGGCCGGCCTGGGGTCCCTGGAGCTGGCAGAGAAGGGCAAGGCCGGCCAGCTGCCAGGTGAGCCCCCAGCCCGGGTGCCCTCACCCCTGTCTGCACCTGCTCCTGCTCAGGGGCCTCTGCCCCCACGTGTCAGGTGGAGGTCCCTCCTTGGTGTCCCTGCCAGGCCTCAGGCTCGGGGAGGTCAGGGAGTGTCTGTCTTCGTTTATTCTCTGTCGTGTTCACTGCGTGTCCCTGGGGCTCCACTCGGGGGACTGATGGCCTCGTCGCCGGGTCCTGGGCCTGATTCCCGGGGACGGCAGAGCCCAACAGGTCAGGTGGAGAGGCCCCTGGCATGGCTTCTCTGACCCGGGGATACCTTAGCTGGGCGCCGAGGGAGCAAGGGAGAGGGACAGGCCTCTGGGGGGAGAGGGTCTCTGAGGTGGATTCGGGCTCCTGTCCCCGTGCCCCAGCGGAGAGAGCAGCCTGAGCAGGGACAGGGCAGCAAGAGAGAAGGATGCATAAAGCCACTGGATTCATGTAGAGCTGAGGGCCCAGAAGGAGGTGGAGGCAGACCACAGAGGGCCAGGACCAGGGCAGGGCCTCAGCCACGGGGTGCCCCCCCACAGGGAGCCAAGTGACCTGTGAAGGGCCCCCGGAGGGGCTGCGGGCCGACTGCAGGTGGAGGAGTGTGCAGAAGGCCATGACCCTGTGCGTGTGCTATGCGGCCAGCATCGGAGGCACCGCCACGCTGACAGGGACCGGGCCCAACGTGGTGCTCCTGGGCCAGATGCACGAGTGAGTCACGGGCCTGCCTTCTGGGGATGCGAGGAGGGCCCCGGGGCTGACCCCCAGCTCTCCTCCCTGCTTGGCTGGGGCCCAGGGCCGGGGCCAGGCAGCCCTACACCTGCCTGAGACCCCACTGTCTTCTGCTCCGGGGTGAGCCCTGCCCTTCTTCCCCGGCCTCTTGCTCAGATAGGAATGTGCAGAGCACCAAGCTGAAGTTGAAGGAAATGACAGCGTGGCGAGGCGCTGGTCCCCCCTCACAACTTGTAGAAATTAGACACAGACACCCCCTGACAGCTGGCCGGATGACCTCGGCCGTGAACGGTGGTGCCCTACCAGAACTGTTAGGCATAGGGATGCTTGTGCAGATGGGGCCGGAATCTCAGAGTGAGGGGCCGTCCCACCCATGGGGCCCTGATGCTGATGGAGAGTTCCAGGAAGGTCTCGTAAATGCATTAACTGGGGCGAGCTCGAGGGAACGCATGCAGAGAGCCCGGGACCAGGCAGGCAGGACGGCTGGGAGGCGGCAAGGAGCCCAGCACACAGACTGTTGAGGGATGAGAACCTTCTATGACAGCTCACTGCTCTCCTTAGGGGTCCTCTGGGGAGGGCAACTGCCCAGCTGAGTGGAAAAGGCTGTGCTTAAGGGACCCGGTGCTTGGGGGTGGGGGATGGGGAGCAGAGGGCAGCCGGCCGTGGAAGTGACCCTCCGCCAGCCCCAGGAAGCTTGGGAGAGTGGCTTTCCCAGGGGCCCCTCCCTCACGTCATCTGTGGAGCCCTGAAGCTGTTGGCCAGCCCTGACTTTTTCGAGGTCCCCAGGGCGGGGGGGGGGTGCGAGGGGAGGCTGGACCCACAGGCAGGTCAGTCAGCCTCCCCCCAGGCTTGTTCCATGTGTGGCGAGAGCCTGGGGTGGCCGGAGCTCAGGGGGGCGTGGGGCCCTGTCTCTGCATCCACCCTGGGGGCCGCCGTGCACAGCTCAGCGTCTGCTCCTTCAGGTTGTTTCCCGACAGCAAAGACCTGGTGAACTTCGCCTCCTGGTTTGGGTTTGCCTTTCCCAACATGCTGGTGATGCTCTTGCTGGCCTGGCTCTGGCTCTGGTGCGTCTACATGAGGTTCAGGTGAGCGGTCCGGTGCATCCGCATGAGCTTCCGGGGGGCGGGTCCGGTGCATCTACACGCGGTTCAGGTGAGCGCGTCCGGTGCCTCCACACGAGGTTCAGGTTAGTGGGTCCGGTGCGTCTCCACGAGGTTCAGGCGGGCGGGTCCAGTGCATCCACACGCGGTTCCGGTGGGCGGATCTGGTGTGTCTCCCCGGGGTTCCGGTGGGCGGGTCTGGTGTGTCTCCCCGAAGTTCTGATGGGCGGGTCTGGTGTGTCTCCCCGAAGTTCTGATGGGCGGGTCTGGTGTGTCTCCCCGAGGTTCTGGTGGGCGGGTCCAGTGTGTCCACACAAGGTTCTGGTGGGCGGGTCCGGTGTGTCTCCACGGGGTTGTGGGTGGTCCAGTACGTCCACACGTGGTTCTGGTGGGCGGGTCCCGTGCGTCCACAGGAGGTTCTGGTGGGCAGGTCTGGTGCCCACGAGGTTCATGTGAGAGGGTCCTGGGCATCTACCCAAGGTTCCGGTGGGACGAGGTTCTGGTGGGCGGGCCCAGTGCGGCCACACGTGGTTCCGGTGGGCGGGTCTGGTGCGTGCACAGGAGGTTCAGGGGAGCTGGAGTTCCCCGCCTCCATGCAGGCATCTGTGAGTTCTTCCTGCATGGCCCCCGCCATTGCTTCAGTCCCCCACCACCCCCGTCGGGCCCGGAGAGGGGTGGGGGCGGAGCTGCTGGTCAGGCCTCTGCACAAGCCCTCTGCTCCTCGCTTCCCACCTCTGTTGTCTCAACTTTCGCTATCCCCACTCAATTTGGGAAGAGTTGCTCAGTGTTCCGAGGTCATGTGCTGGCGGGGCCACGCCCATAGCCATAACCTGAGCTCCTTGAGGGTCTGGGGGAGGTGGGGATAAGGGGTTCTCTCTATCCTTTGCTTCCAATACTTGTCGGTGCCTCTCAGACCCCTTGGGACCAGCCTCAAGACCTCTTCTGATCCAAGTTACCACCAAAGGTATCATCCTCTGATGCTGTCACACTGGGGGTTAGGGCTTCAACGTGCAAGCATGGGGGACACCAGCCGAGTCCACAAGAACCCCTCTTGGGGAGGCTGAGGGTTACTGCCCTTGATGGCCGTGAGTGAGGCCCAGCACACCCCAGCGTCGGGCACCAGTGTGAGCTGGGGGGCTTCCCTAAGGCCCCGGGGCCCACTGACCTCCTGGCAGAGCCAACAAGGGGCGCTGGGCTGGCCCCAAGGCCATAGGGGCACTGCCAGCCTCGGGGGTCTCACCTCAGGAACCCTAGCTGCGGTGCTGCCGCTCTTCTGATGAGGGAGTCCGCCTGTGTCTGCGTTCCGGGCAGCCGCGTCCACGTTGCTGGCCACGGCTCCGACTCAGTGGACCTTGCTACCCAACGTGGAGCCTGGTGGGTGGGCAGCTCCCAGGAGCCCGGCTGGGATAGCTTGTCACACTCAGCTCAAATCATGGGAGCGGCAGGGGGTGTCCTCCTGCCAGGCCGTGCCTGGAATGTTCCAGGGCTCCTGGATGCCCTCACCGAACCTGGGGTAGCACCTGCCTCTTTGGTGTCCTCACCCGGGTCCCTCATCTGGACAGGCATGGGGAGCGACCCCAGCCTCAGGAAACTCGTCCAGGAAGCTGCCTTCCTGATTCACAAGTTCACGTGCAGCCACAGGGGCCACAGGCCCCCAGCACTGACAGGACATGGCAGCTGGGTCAGACCCAGCTCTCCTAACCAGGCTATACCCCTGGGTCAGGGATGGGGGCTCCTCTGGACACCTGTCATGGCGAGGCCCTTGGAGGCCTGGGGGCATGTCACCCCCCACCCCGGCCCTGTAGGGTGGACTCGGGTCATGAGCACTGTGGTGTCCATTCTGCAGGACACCGCACCCCAGCCCGGGGCTCCTTTGAGCCAACCTGATCCACCAGCCGCGTCTGGTGTCAGGCCAACAGCCACCAGATCGGATTCGTCCTAAGCCAGGAGTGCAAGGCTTTGTGTCAGGGAAGGGGTCCGGGAGGTATAGTGGCACCTGCTGGGGGCCAGCACCTGACACCCACCTGCTCGAGGGAGTTCTTGTCTGCGGCCACCATGGAGTCAGTGTCGGGACATATGCACCAGACACAGGCCTGGCAGCTGAGCCCCTTGTCCTGGGGGCCAGCGTCATGAGAACGGTTCGCAGAGTGGCCCTTGGCACTGGTTCTGCGCACCCCTGCCCTCCTGTGAAGTGTGCCCCAGGGGTCAGGAGGGGCTCACTCAGGGAGGCCTCTTTGGAGACCGTCCCATTGGCCTCGCCTAGCACCTAGAATGCCCAGAGAATCCCTGGGCCTGCATCCTGGGCCCTGCGGCCCTGCCGGCCCCTTCCGCGGCTGAGGCACCCTCACACCTCCTAGGGATCCCTCCTCCTCCTGACCCCTCACGCCAGCACCGCCGGGGGAGGTCCTGGGGGAGGGCCAGCGGGTGATGGACACAGCCCTGGGGCAGGGGCTTGCGCAGGGCCGCCGTGGGCGACGGGGAGCACCGCTTCACTGTCCGACCGCCCTCACCACCTCCCGTCTCTGCACCCTCTAGCCTTAAGGCATCCTGGAGCTGCGGGCTGGAGAGCAGGGAGCACGAGAAGGCGGCGTACGAGGTGCTGCGGCAGGAGTACAGGAAGCTGGGGCCCTTCTCCTTCGCCGAGGCCAACGTCCTGGTCTGCTTCCTCCTGATGGTCGGCCTGTGGTTCTCCCGGGACCCCGGCTTCATGCCCGGCTGGGGGTCGCTGGCCTGGGAGGAGGGCGAGACCAAGTGAGTCACACCCCTCTGTTCTGCACACGGTTCCCGCCGGCCTGCAGGGTGCGCAGGTTACGGCAGACAGATTTGCTGAGCCTGGAGCTCTAGCTTCCCAAGTCCTGTTCTGCCATCTTTCCTTCCTCTGAAGGCAGATGGCGTCCAGGGTCCAGGGCCTCTTTGGCCCGGAGGGTGTGAGCTGCCTCCTTCCAAGTTGGGCTGCTCTGTGGCTGGAAGGAAGCAAGGTTGAGAAATACCCGTGCCCTAGACAAGGCAGGCGATGCGGGGCTGGGGCCACCTGCTGCGCTTGAGGCCTCTTGAGTCATCGCCAAAGTCCTCGTGGGCTCCCTGGTGAACCCAGAGTTCTAGAGAGTTCGATGAATAGAGGTCACAACAGTCATCCACTGAGCCACACAGACCAAGAGGGAAGCCAGTGGCCGAGGGTCACCCCGCTGGGGGCGGAGCTGGGCCGGGATGCGGCCATCCTGGTGTCCAGCCGGGGTTCCATCTGCACGGCCCTTAGGGCTCTAGTCCTCAGGCTCAGCCGAGCCTTAGACACACAGCGGGCTCGTTCAGCGGCGGTGGCCCCGACACTGAGCAGGCACGTCTGTGTGCTCTCCCCGCTAGGTACGTGTCTGATGCCACTGTGGCCATCTTCGTGGCCACCTTGCTGTTCATAGTGCCTTCGCAGAGGCCCCAGTTCACCTTACGCAGCCAGACGGAGGAGGGTAAGGCTCCCCGGAGCGTTGGGCAGCCTCCCTGGGGACTGTTTGGCGCAGTCTCCGCCCTTTAGACGCTTGAAATCGCATCAGTGACTCTGCAGGGACAGAGCTGCGCTTGCAGTTTTCCGCAGGCCCTCCGTGTGGTTTTGCTTCTCTCTTGCGGTCTTTGCTAGGATGCGTGTGCATCGCATGGGCTGCTCTGACTCCGCGTCTCAGTTGTTGGGGTTCGTGTGTGTTTGCAGTGTGAGCACTTCCTGTTGACGACACGGGCCTGGGGTGCATTTTCTCAGTTACAGCGTCATCGCGCCTCGAGGGGCGGCGCTGTCTGTCCCGGAATGTTCTGGCTGTTTTGAATTTCTCGTTATTATCAATTAGCGTCTTCAGGTGCATAGATGTTTCTTCTTTAGGATAAATTTCCGGGAGTGGTATTGTTAGAAGAGTACATGTCCTAAATGGATTTTCAAAACTGTGTGCTCCCCGGGGAGGGTGACAGTCTTACCGCATCTTCACCAGCAGTGGGTGTGGTGTTCGTCGTGAGCTTCAGCTGACTTGTATTTATGGGAGGGTGTCCGTGGCCACACAGGCCTCGACTGTCCTGGATTCGATCTCTTTGCTGCCGGATGCTGCCATGGCTTGTGTATGTGTGTGTTTTATTGTTTCTTCTCAGAAAGGAAAACTCCCTTTTACCCCCCTGCGCTGCTGACCTGGAAGGTGACGCAGGAGAAGGTGCCCTGGGGCATCGTGCTGCTGCTGGGGGGCGGCTTCGCGCTGGCCAAAGGCTGTGAGGTAAGTCCCCGCCGCCCGCCGCCAGGGCCCCTCTTGCACGAGGGGGCATCAGAGAACTGAGGCGTCCCCCCGCCCGCACCCCACGCTGTGCTCTGTGGCTCTGTGTCTGTCTGCGCCACATAACTGCATGTGTCTGGAGGACAGGGACCCCGACTTTCCCAGGAGAGGCCTGCACCACCAGCAGTGCCGGGAAGAGAGAAGGCGCTCTGTGAGCAGTTGCAGCAATGAGTGAATAAGGGACCGAGGGCCCGAGTTAACCAAGGGAGGCAGGGGATGGCGGTGAGGGCTCCCTTGGGGGTTGGCAGCACCGATCTCTGCTTCGATTTGTTCGGGGGGGGACTTTCGAGTCCCTGAGACTGTTTCCACCACTACACCTGGTCCCTCTATTTGATGAATTCTTTGTTGATACAGTTGACATTTAAACATTTTCCCCTAGACAGGACTGTAGCAACCTGCAAGGAGAGGACTGGCGTTTCGTAGAAAACATAGATGGAACCCCCTACTTCTGTCCTTCCCCAGCAGGTTGAGGGAGAGATGAGCCAGCTTGGTGCTGCTATCCTCCACCCATCCGTCCTTCCGTCCGTCCGTCCATCCGTCCGCCCGTCCATCTATCCTTTCTTCCATCCATCCTTCCTTCCATCCTTCTTTCTTTTTTAAAAAATTTCCTATATATATATATTTTATGTCTTTATTTTATTTTGAGAGAGAGAGGCAGAGTGCGAGCAGGGGAGGGGCAGAGAGAGGGACACACAGAATCTGAAGCAGGCTCCAGGCTCTGAGCTGTCGGCACAGAGCCCGACGTGGTACTTGAACCCACAGACTGTGAGATCATGACCTGAGCCAAAGTCAGACACTTAACTGACTGAGCTACCCAGGCGCCCCCATCCATCCATCTTTCCATCCATCCTTCTATTCATCCATCCTTCTGTCTGTCCATCTGTCTCATCTACCCCTCATCCACTCATCCATCCATCCATTCATGCATCCATCTAACTGTCTGTACATCCATCTATCCACCCATCCATCCATCTGTCCATCCATCCATCCATCTGTCCATGCATCCATTCTTCCATCCATTCATACATACATACATACATATACACACACACACATGTCCATCCATCCATCCCGGGACAGAATGTCGTAGACATATCTGGTCTGTGTTGTTTCTGCTGCAGGAGCCCAGTGCATCACAAGCACATGACTATCTCTTGGATGAACAATCTTTTGGTCCCCTCATCCATCTGGTCACCCCATCCATCCATTCATTCATTCACTCATGAAACATTCCCTTTATGTCCCTGTGAGACCCGCCCAGGCATTACAGAGGAGATTCATATATATGTCCCTGCTTTTGAGGCCTTTGCAGCCTGGAGGGGGCACGTGTGGGAAAGCGTGTCAGGAAGAAGGGACACTTGAGTGGAGGACGAAGGTGCAGTTTCTAGTGCGGGAGCAGCGGAAGGGGAGGCTGGGGCAGCCTCTTCCCTGAGGGTCACGATAAAGTGGACTTACTCTGAAGACAGCGGGCAGCCACTGAAGGGTGGAGGCCGCAGTGACTTGGTGGGGCCTGCACTTGGGAAGACATCCCGAGGTGGCCGAGTGGAGACTGGGAAGGGAGGCATCGAGGGAGATCCAGCAGGTGCTCCTACGTCCTCGAACTGGGTCTCGGAACACGAGGCTCCGTGAGCCGGTCTCTCCCTGAGACTCCCTCCTGCTCTGAACCCCAGGTTCTGGCTCAGCGCCCTCTCCTGAGCATGGGGACTACCGGGGGCTGAGAGGAGGTGGCAATGAGGCGCTCTGGGTGACTTGGTGGCTGTGTGGGCAGAAGGAGTAAGGGGACAGGGACCCCAGGGTGGTGCCCAGCTTCCCAGGGTGGACAGCAGGCCAGTGGGAGCCCCCGGGAGCAGACTCTGGATCAGAGAGAGCGAGTTCAGGCAGAGGCACGAGGGGTGTGACTCTGGACCACAAGTCACTTAGTAGACAGACCAGTGGGCTGGAAACCGATTTAGGAGCCAGCAGGGCGAGGATAGGGACCGAGATCGTGTCCTGATGTAAACTGCCTGTGGCTCCGGTGCGGGGAGAGGGTCAGAGGTGCAGGAGGGCTGCACGCAGCCCTGGCTGACTGCCCTCCCCTGCTCCCCAGGCCTCGGGGCTGTCGGAATGGATGGGGAGGCAGATGGAGCCCCTGCGCTCTGTGCCCCCCGCGGCCACCACCGTGATCCTGTCCCTGCTTGTCGCCGCCTTCACCGAATGCACCAGCAACGTGGCCACCACGACCCTCTTCCTGCCCATCTTCGCCTCCATGGTGAGTGACCTGCCAGGAAGGGGACCCATAGCCACCACAGCCCAGGAGGCTGTCAGTCAACCTGGGACCATGTCCTGGGTCCCTGGAGGGACAGAGGCCAAGCACGCTTCACAGGCCTGGGCCTCTGCGCCCCTGGTGACCCTGGGCCTGCCGTCAGGGCGCCTCTGCCCTTGGATCCTCTGTGCGCGCGAGGTGCACAGCATGAACCGGGCACTCGAGTGCATCGTCCGTGCGACTGCTCGTTTCCGAGCTGAAGAGACGGGCTTTGCGGGCCGGGCTCCTGGGGGCGAGTATGTAGCCCGGGGTGTGCAAAAGCATGGCCACCAGGAAGAGACCTGGGGGGCTGGGGCTTGGGGGGGCGTTCAGGGCATGTGGCAGTGGGCGGGGCCAGGCTAGGGTCCTGTGCTTTGGGCAGGCGCGCAGGCCTGGGAAGGGGGCAGGGCACAGGGAGGAGCGCCTTCCAACCCCATGGCACCGCGGTCCCGACCTCGGGGTGGGGCGGCAGGAGGCAGGGCTGGCGGCCAGAGGACCTGGGTCCAAGCTGCAGTGAGGGCCAGTAAGAGGGGGGCTGTGGAAGTCCTCACGGGCGCCGGCCCGAGCCTGGGAGAGGCCTGCTTGTCGCCCTGGAGTGAGGAGTCTGAGCCGAGAGCACTCAGTAGATTCCCCCTCAGCTGCCCAGGCGTCCAGTGGTCGTCTCCTTCCGCTCCGGTGGAGACAGAAGTGTTGGAAGTCCGCTCCCCTAAGCAGCCTGTAGCGCGAGCGCTGGTGAGCCCCCCGCCCCCAGAAGGGCCCGGCTTTCCCACCTCGAGCCCCGAGCCACACAAATGGAGGCCTTCACCTGAGGGTGTGGCCGGCTCTTCTAGAACAGGAAGCCCACGGTACCTCCGAGGCCCCTCGCGCTCCTGCCTCAGCACCCAGCTCAGGAGAGGGGGCAGGCGGGGACCCCCTAGCGGCATGTGGGGTGCATACGCCATGCTCGTCCAGATGAGGATGGGGGGCAGGGAACAGAAGGGGCGCTGCCTGGGCCCTTCAGCCCTTCCCAGAGGGTACGTGCCAGGGTGTGGCCTTTCGGAGACCGTTGGGTCGCAGGAACCTGGAGTCTGCCCCCGCCTTCGCTCGGCACTTCCACGTCTGGGAAGGCGTCTTAGGAAGATCGCCCCAGGGGCTCATGAGCATTTATTCCAGAAAAGCCCACCACAGAGTCACTTGTTATAAAAATACTTTCATAACCGCAGGGGATTGGGGAGATGATCGTGGCTTTGAAGGGTAGTCAGAGTTGAAAACGTGGTACTTAAAGCACGGCTAATAAATGTCCGGTAACGCCAGACCCAGCCTCCCAGCCTCCTCCCAAGAGGCAATTTCTGTTATTAATTTCTTCTTTTTTAATTTTTAAATGTTAATTTATTTTTGAGAGACAGAGTGTGAAGAGGGGAGGGTCAGAGAGAGAGGGAGACACAGAATCTGAAGCAGGCTCCAGGCTCTGAGCTGTCAGCACAGAGCCCGATGTGGGGCTT
The DNA here is from genome assembly GCF_006229205.1 of Suricata suricatta. Classification (NCBI taxonomy): domain Eukaryota; kingdom Metazoa; phylum Chordata; class Mammalia; order Carnivora; family Herpestidae; genus Suricata; species Suricata suricatta. Next base: position 528,242 of record NC_043716.1, read on the forward strand.
GAACCCATGAACTGTGGGATCATGACCTGAGCCGAAGCCGGACGCCCAACCGACTGAGCCACCCAGGCGCCCCTCTGTTATTACTTAACTGCTTTGCTGTTTTTCTGGATGCGTCTCTCTCACACACACACACACACACACTCTCTCTCTCTCTCTCTCTCTAAAGCAATGGCATCGCTCCTGGTCCCGTTCCGCACCTCACGTCTGTTCTCCTAGGCCCGAGCTCTCCCCTTGTGTGTTGTGTGCACGTTTTATTTAACCAGCTGCCTCTGTGGCCATCGGCTCGGGGTGCGGTTGTCTCCTGAGTGGTTTGCTGAGATGATGTTGCACACGCCTCTGTCCTCACGTGTGCGTAAATCTGCACAGCAAATCGCTCATTTTGACAGACACTAAAAAATATTGTGAGTTACATCATTCATTCGTTCAACAAACGTTCAACGCACGTCTGCTCTGCGCTGGGCACTGTTAGATGTGGCTGAACTGTAAGCTGTAGAGTAGGAAGAGATGGATGCCAAATTCCATGTGCAAAATGATCCCAGACGTGTAGGAACACGTGTGTACATGGGTGAGAAGATGGGGGCTCCTGGGCCCGTGGCAGGACAGACAGCACGTGCACACGTGGGCTGCAGGAACACGGCGACATGCTGTGCAGTGTAAGCGCCCGCAGGGCCCCTGGCGCGCAGCTGGCGCAGAGAAGCGTGTGCCGAGCGCCCCATGAGGGCGTTCAGGCCTCCCCGAGGCGGGGGCCATGAGCTTGGCCTTCGGGGCCCAGCAAGGCTCTGATCGGGCCCTCGGTGAAGGGAGGAGGGGCCTCGGGACGGAGGCACAGGGCTGGCACTGCACACGGTGCGTTAGGGGGGGCGCTTGTCAGAAAGACGGTCCGGGAGCCGGTCCCCGTGTGACCCCGTGTGACTGTGCCGTGCGCGTCTCTCCCCCAGTCGCGCTCCATCGGCCTCCACCCGCTGTACGTCATGCTCCCGTGCACCCTGAGCGCCTCCTTCGCCTTCATGCTGCCCGTGGCCACCCCGCCCAATGCCATCGTGTTTGCCTACGGACACCTCAAGGTCTCCGACATGGTAACGCACAGCCTCCCCTCGCCCGCGCCAGCAGGGTGCCCCGTGTGACCCCGCCCTGCGCCGCCCACCATGTGTCCGGCCCGGCTCTCCACGGCTGCGCTGATGAGCGCTGCTGCCTTTCTGAAACGTCCTCACGTTTCCATCCGGTTCCGGCTCCCGGGGCTGGTTGGTGGGCTGTGGGAGCTCTCACCTGGGGGCCTCATGAGCCCTCGGAGGGGGTGAGGGCGGGGGTCCCACGGCCGTGGGGGCTTTCAGGGCCAGCAGGAGCGCTCGAGGACAGGCAGGCGGTGCAGGGCTGAGACGCAGGAGACAGGGGCAGGGGAGAGGCCACCGCCAGGGAGCAGTGATGTCCTGGACGCAGGTGCAGACAGAGGAGCACCCCCTCGTTTCTGCTTTGTCTCCGTCACCTGTGATGGGGGGAGGCCAAACCGAAGGCGCCAGGATCGCAGACCCTCCGCTGGGCCTTGTGCCGCCTCCCGAGGCCGTGTTCTCCGTGCTGGCTCGGCACAGAGGCCACACCTGTCCCACCCAGTTCCTGGAGGCTCTGAGCGCTGATGGCACCTGCTGACCCGACGTTGCTCTGTCTGGGGGTGGGGTGAGCGCACAGCATGGCCCAGGGACGGCCGGCCCTGCAGACCAGCCCGGCCCGCCCCGGGGGGTGCTGACCCTGCCCCATCTTTTTCCAGGTGAAAACAGGATTCATGATGAACATAATTGGAGTCTTCTGTGTGTTTCTCTCCGTCAACACGTGGGGACGGGCCATATTTGACTTGGACCATTTCCCTGCCTGGGCTAACGTGACGCATACGGAGACCTAGGGGGAGCCTCACAGCCCGGCACGCCACCCCGCCTTCCTGAGGACCCCCCCGAACCTCCCAGCACACCTCCCAGCACAGGTTTGGGGTTTGGTCCCCGGAGCGATCCAGCGATGCCCACACCCCCACAGAGACCCAGCCTGGGGGCCCCAGGCAGAGCTGGGAACGGGGGTCCGCAGGGCGAAGAGGGGGTGGCCCCGGCGGCCTACCGTCACCCCAGGGACAGAGACCCGGGCAGGAGCTCCTGTACCCGCTCAGCTGCCAGCTGGCCCCAGGCTGGGCTCTGGCATCATCTAAGGGGACCCCAGCTCGGGAGGCAAGAAGACCGCCTCGGGGCCCCGGGCTCCCCACTCCTGCCTGCCACTCGGAAGGGGCGGCCCCACCAGGGATGGCCGCTGGGGTCGGAGCCTCTTGGAACCGCGCGGAGCAGGTGCCTCCACCAAGGGTGAGGAATCCGGCTCCCGGTCCGCTGCAGCACGCCACCGGCTGGCCTGCCCCGCATCAGGGGGCCTCGGGGACCCTCTCGCCGCCCCTCTCGCCGCCCTCCCGTGCACCCTTGTTGTCCGGGCACATACGCGTGTCCTAGGCCGGGGCCTCTGCGCACCTGCTCCGCAGGGTGAGCCCAGCCCGCGTGGTGCTTTTCCTGATGCCCCACGCGGTGGGGGCCACACTCCAAGTGTGGCAGCCGCGCTCCGGGGGCCCCCTGTGGAGACCCAGGTCCTCCTGCACCCGAGTGCACACAGCCGCTGACGGCCAAGGGCAGGGTCCCTGCAGGCTCCCCCTGCCTGAGCCCGAGCTCCCTGTTCCAGACTGGCGTTTGTGGCCTGCTGGCCACGGAGCTGAGGATAAGCAGTGCTGGGTGGTCCCTGGGCCGACGGGGCTGCAGAGCCGCGTGAGGACCCTCGGACCCAGTGAAAGCCACGTGGCAGACCCTGCCCCCACCCCCAGCCTCCTTGAGCACGTGAGGATCCGATTTCTTCAGGACTCAGGACGTGCCACTCAGGGAGACACCTCAGGGACCAGCTCCCGGGTGCGGTCCTTCACCGGCCCTGGCTCCCCGCCGGCCCTTCCGGGCCGCCCGCCTCCTGTCCCCGGCTCCCCGCAGCAGCCCCATGAGACAGCCGGCTCACCCCCAGTGGTCTCTTGAGGACATGAGCTCCGAGGGGCCAAGTCACGTCCAAAGTTGCGAATCGAGGTAGCGGCAGTTAGGGCTCCATCCGGACCCTCCTCCTGCATGTCCACCCCCCATCTAGCCGAGCAGGGCCTTGGCCCCCCGGAGCTGTTGAGGACGCGGGCCGCCGGGAGTTCGGAGAAGAGAGGCCCCGAGGCCCCTGCTGCTGCGTCCTCGGAGGGGAGCTGGGGGCAGTGCGGGGCCTCCGCATCTGAAGAAGCAAAGCGTCTGTTTGGAGAGAGCGAGAGGATGGCCCGCTGCCCCTTCAGGGTGTCCCTGCCGGGGACGTGTCTGTGCCCCCTTCTGAGGGCCCCGAGGGCTGCCCGCTGGCCGGGGGCTGGGACGGCTGAGCCAGAGCCGGCCGCTGTGGGGGTGACGGTGCGGCGGGGGACGCACGCCCGGAGGGTGGTCGTGAGCGAGGTCCCGAAGGCCATCCAGGGGGCTGGGCCCGGGTGCGGGGGGCTCCAGCTCTCTGGAGTGGGGGCTGAGGACCCTGACCACAGGCTGCTTCCCCACAACCTCTCCTGAAGCCGGACGCTCTCACGTTCACGGCCCGTGCCCGTCAGGACTGCGCTTGGCTGCAGAGTCACGGCAGCCTGTGTTGTCCCGGGACGGGCCGTGCGAGCTCGGTGGCCAGGGCCCGCGTCCGTGCTGCCCGACCCCGTGGGGCCCGGGACTCATGACCCCGCGGGGGCCCATGCATCGCCCAGGGTCCACGTCCTCGGGGCCCAGCACTGGGGTCTTTCTCCGCCCCCAGAGCTGAGAGCATCCTTAGGGAAAGGCCCCAGCCTCTCCTGATGGGTGGGCCAGCGAGCCGGCGTCCCCCTCCCCACCACCCCTCTCGCATTGGCCGACAGTGGACAGTGAGTTGTCAGCTCTGGGCTCCGAGCAGGGCCGAGCTCAGCCCCACGGGGTCCACTCCTCGAAGTGAGTGCAGACACGCTCAGTGAGCTGCCTGCCGGCTTGCCCTCCGGGTAGAAGTAAGGACCAAATACAGGGCTGTCTGGGGTCCTACTCGTGGCTCAGGACCCTTTCCAGGTGGTCCTCCCTCGGGTCCCACAGCCTCTGAGGAGCTGTGCCTCCCCCCACCAGGGAAACTTCCATGCACGTTAAAAAAAAAAAAGAAGTTTCCACCAGATAAGGCACCTGTGCCGTGACCTGTTTTCACGTTCGTCGGCAGAAACCTTACCGTCTCGGGCGGGAATCCTCTCGGTCCCGTGTTTGGTTAATTTCTCTTGGTGTCCTGATTCAGGACCCAGGCTCTCCCTCCCCCGGTCTGCTTGTCCTGACGCCCACGTCCACCCTCGGCGACGCAGGCTGCCCCCTGGCCGGCCGCCCTACGGCCCCTCTTCCACAGAAACACCAGACTCGAGTCTCAGGATGCGGTTATCCAGTCGGGGATGTTCCGCTGCCTTTTGTATTTAGACAGTTAACACCGGCACGGCACAAGGAGTCCCAGCAGCCCAGAACAGCACTGAGAGGCGTCCAGCTCCACCAGAGAGGGGTTTGCCAGCTGTCTCTTCCATATCCTTCCGGAAACGCTCCGCACACGCGAGCTGGCGCTCGGCATCACCCGGGGGCACCTGTGCCTACTGTCTGTCCTTGTCTCCGCCGGCCCCTCAATTTATTTGGAGATCGTTCCATTTCAGGGCATATCATGTTTGACTTGTTCTTAGGTGTTTCCATTCAATGGTTAATTTTGTTTTTAAATTGAGGTGAAATTAAATCCAGTGAATTGCACGGGTCTTGAGCATACAGCTCGGTGTTTTCAGCAGCTGTCCACACCTTGTAAGCGGCATCGCTGTCCCTCCTCCCCGGGTCGCCCCCCCCTCCTCCGCCTGGAAGGCCGTGGCCCCTTCCAGGAACCCGCCCCTCGCCCCCAGCCAGCCACGGTTCCCGCAGACCTCCCTCACCATGGCTAGCTTCGCTCCTTGGACTTCGTGCACACGGACCGTGAAGCAGCGCCTTCTGGTGCCTGATGCTCTTCACTGAGCCGAACGCTGCTGATCATCCATTCCTCTTGTGGGTGTTGCTGCGCGGTGTTGTGTTGTGCGGACGGGCTACGGCTTGTTTGCCGGCCTGGGGTGGGCCTTTGGGGTGGTCCAGTTTGGGGTTATTGCAAATAAAGCCGTGGCATTCTGTGCACCAGTCTGTGTGTGGACGTGTGTTTTCACTGCTCCTCGGCTCGGGCCTAGCGGTGAGCGCAGCCTCTTACAAACCCGCGTGGTATTGGCGGTAAACTCGCCTCTCGTGACCCACCTGCCCAGCACGGCGGGCCGCGGGGAGGGTGCGCGTATTCAAACCGGGACAGATCCTGCCCAGCGGCTTCCCAAACAGGCCGCGCTGGAAGGCAATATTCTCAGAAACCGTGCAGGGCCTTGTTCTCACACATCTCAGCAACTCTGTGTATGCTCAGACTTCTCAATCTTTGCTAATGTGACCATTGCAGAATATTAGTTCATGATTTTTAATTTCTTTAAATTATGTAGAACAAGTAACGTCAATTATTTTTCACATTTATAATCTATTTGTGTCTTTTTTTTTTTTTTTTTGCAAACTCTCTTTTCCCATTTTTTTCCCAAAAGTTTTTTCAAAGGCCTTTTCTTGGGGCCTTTTTTGAGGGCCCTGGTTGAGCGTCTGACTCCTGATTTTGGCTCAGGTCATGATCTCAGGTTCTTGGGATTGAGCCCCACATCGGGTTCTGTGCTGACAGCACAGAGCCGGTTTGGAATCTCTCTTTCTCTCTCTCTGTCCCTCTCTAGCTCACTATCTCTCTAACTCAAAATAAATAAACACGAAAAAAGTTTTTTTTAAAGGTCTTTTTTTATTCATTTGTAATAACTCTTTATATATTAAGGAAACCAGTCATTTGGTATAGGAGTGTTCACAGTCTATGTGAAGATCTGGTGAAGCCCGTAACTCTCTCTTTGTTCTTCTCTGTCATCTCCCTCAGCCCCGGCCTTGTGATCCTCACAAATTTCTCCATAAGCATTTCTGAATCATGGGGTGCCTGGGGGGCAGTCGGTTAAGTGTCCGACTTCTGCTCAGGTCATGATCTCATGGTTTGTGGGTTCGAGCCCCGTGTGGGGCTCTGCGCTGACCGCTCAGAGTCTGGAGCCTGCTTGGGATTCTCTCTCTGACCCTCCCCTGCTCGTGCTCTCTCTCTCTGTGTCTCTCAAAAATAAATAAAAAACATTAAAAAATTTTAAAAAGAATCGGAATCTGCTTCTCTAGCTCCAAAAGCAACCTGGTGGGCATTTACCCCTTGGATCACCTCTCTACTCCTCTCTCTCCTCGTCCAGGGTTTCTGGGCCTCCACGCTGTTGATGCTTAGGACCAAATAACTCTTTGCAGTGGGATGTTTAGCAGCTCCTGGCTCCTATTCACCAGGTGCCAAGGCCAGCCGCCCCCACCCTCCTGCTGGGACACAGAAACACAGCTGCACGTGCTGCCGGGCGTCCGGGCAGTGCGGACGGAGCCCGATCTGGCTGCTCCCCGGGCAGGCTAGCCCCACCGCCCCGCTGGCCCCGCGCTGGCCGTGGGGTCCTGCAGTTTTCTCTGCCGCGCCACCCATCCGGGGCATTTACTTCTCCAGCTCTTTCCTGGAGGACAGGGGACATGGGCTGTTTCTTACCCCCGTGTGCCCGAAGGTTGGGGCACATCTGGCACGTAGTATATAGTTTGACTCGGGCTGTTTCCGTTCAAGACTTCATTCTGTTTTTAAATTGGAGAAATGAGTAAATCAAAACGGGTTTGTAGATGAGCTACATGAGAAATGACCTCTACATCGAAGATGCCCTTTTTCCGTATATCCAAGCTCCTTCCACACCCTCCCGTCAAGTGCAAAGTGCACCGTAAATGAGAAGCAGTCAGTGTTTCTGGTGGCGAACTTCTGTCCAGTCTCGGACTCAGCGGGTGTGGGGCAGGCTGCTGGCGGGACGGAGCCCCAGGACTGGCCTCGGGCTGGGGCAGGTCCCGCCTGGGCCCCGTCCCTGTCTCCGTCCCCGACTTCCCAGCCCTGCTTGTCCACCCTCCTCCCGGCAGGGTCCAGCCCAGAGACACAGGAGAGAGATTGCTCAGGCTGGTTCCACCTTATACTGTGTCCCCAGAGACCCAGGGACTCAGCTCCGAGCTCTCCTGTGGGGCAGGCGACAGGTCAGAGAGCGATCTTTCTTGGCCCATTCCCTTGCCTAATGGGAGGGGTATGCCAGGAACAGACTGTCCAGTAGGGCAGGGCTGTTAGAGGAGAGCCTTCCCTTCCTTCCAGTGGGGCAGGGGTGTGTTTCCCAGACCATTCTGGCCAGGCCTGCCCCCCACCTGGTGCTGCAGGGGGGGGGGCGGGGGGGGCACAGTGCCCCTGGCCTGTGAGGGGTCCTGAGGACCTCTCCACCCTTCTGAGAGCTTGGGGCCATCATCGCTGCCTCTCCTGGCCCCAGGTCCACCCCAAGGTCACCCTGCCCCTGCCCCAGGCAGCCTCCAGATGGCTCTGAGGCCGTGACCGGGAGCTGCCCCAGGCAGGGGTCAGACCTGCAGGAGAACACAGCTCCAGAAAGATGATATCAAACGAGGTGATGGGTGTGCAGAGGCCCCCACCACAGGCCGGCAAAGTGCTGCACAGTGTCCCACCTTGCCCTGCCCCCGGCCGGCTGTTACGCTGGGTCCCGGGCCTCCCTCCCTCCAGAGCCCGGGCGGCCCTGCTCAGCGCCGGACACCGGCCTGGGACACGGGCTTCCAGGGACCCGGGGCTCCAGCCCACAGCAGCTCTGCGGTGTCCGTGGTTGGCCACTTGACATTTATAGCCACAGAGCTTCTCGGCTCACTGTCCCTGCGGTGGGGCCTGGCCCTGGGGGAAGCACCGCTGTGGCGAGCCGGGAGCCGGCCACAGCCTCGAGGCCGGGCTGGGAGGGAGGCCTGGCGCCGGCCACGGGCTCGCCCCGAGCTCTTCCGAGAACCTGGCTGGAGGCTGGGGAAGCTGCCGTGCTGCTGAGGGCCCCCCACCCCTCACCCTCCGGCCCCTCTGGCACTCCGGGCCTAGCTGGTGTGGGAGAGGCTCACGGAAGGGCTGGACGCTGGGGGCAGGGGCCTCTGTGTGCTCGCCCCACCTGCATTTCAGACCCTTCGACCCTAGTGCAGTGGCCTCCCTGTGCTGTCCCTGCTGTGGCTGGCCCTCAGCACACACGTGCAGCAGCCCTGTCCCCCTCTGGCCAGAGAGGGGCTGAGGCTGGGAGAGGCTGGGGAGGGGGGCTGGGGGTCCAAATGCGCCAGCCCCAGAGAAGCCAACCCTGGCATGGTCCTGACTCCAGAGGCCCGCTGTTGGCACCGTGCACACTGGAGTTGTGTCTAAACATGGAAGGGAGTCCCTCGGGCCTGACAGAGACCCAGGAGGGGCAGGGCCTGGCTCCCCTGCACCCAGCCCCCACTCTGCTCTGCTATGGCTCAGGGAAGGTGGCACCCAGTCACCCAGTCACAGACTGACTCCCTGTCCTGCCCTTCCCCTCCAGGACCCATGGCCCTGACTCTGGCCTGCCCCTCCCCCACACCTACACCAGGACCCATGGCCCTGACTCTGGCCTCCTCTTGAATTCTGGGACTGGACGGTCAGGGAGGGATGGAGCCTGGGGCGTCTGGAAGCTCACACCCTACAATCGAGGTAAAACGCCAGAGAGCAGCCAGGGGAGAGGAGGAGGGCAGGTGGAGCCTTGATTACGGGGTGTGGTGTGGAGGGGCCTGTGGGAGGGCAGGGCCCCCTTGGGGAGGTGAGGCAGCACGGCCACCTAAAAATGGAGTTGATTTTCATATAAATAGAACACCTTTTGGGTGTGCTTCGTTTTTAGACCTAGGATTTATTTCATGCTCCGTCCTTGGCAGACGCCCGAGCAGCCTGTGGTGGTTTCAGCCTGGGGACGGGCAGCGGGCTGGGTCAGGTCACCCTGCCCTGAGTCCAGGTCCCTGCACCAAGGAGCGATTCAGGTCTCCGTCGCGGGCCCTGCCCAGTGCCTGGTGTGTGCTGAGGGAGGGGGTCACGGGGAAGAATCAGGCTCTGTCCCTGCCGTCCAGGGTGGACCCGCGCAAGCAGCCCTCCGGCCGGACAGACTGTGTAGAGGTGGAAGGGTTAACTCAGTCCGTGTGAATCAGCAAAGGCTTCCTGGGATCCATTCTAAGCAGAGTTTTGAAGGATGATTACTTTTGCAGATTTTCCTTTCTTCTTTCTTTGTTTTTAACAAACAGTAAGCACCTGCTATGTGCCAGATATCAAACTAGTGACACAGAGACAGACGCAGACCCTGGCCTGAGGATTATGGTAGAGACACATGAACTGTGACAAGGGCACAGGTCACAATAGACAGGACATGAGTCAAAGGCACCAGAAGGGGGCCATCCATCCAACAGGGGGCTCCTCCTGGGGCGGGGACAGAAGCGGTGGGCGGGGCCAGGGCGGGGCCAGGGCAGGCCAGCCGCAACAGGTGCACTGAGGGCAGGTACTGACACTGGGCTTAGGCCCACCAAGGGGCAGCCCGGAGGAGGACTGTGGTTTCAGGCCAGCTGCCCGTGTACGAGCAATGTGGCCTGGGGGCGCTCGGACCACTGGCTTCCAGTGCCCCCTCCTTCTCGTAAGAACTTGGTGGAGCGCCTGGGTGGCTCAGTCGGTTAAGCCTCCGGCTTCGGCTCAGGTCAGATCTCACGTTTGTGGGTTCGAGCCCCGCGTCAGGCTCTGTGCTGACAGCTAGCTCAGAGCCTGGAGCCTGCTTCCGGTTCTGTGTCTCCCTCTCTCTCTGACCCTCCCCCTCTCATATTCTGTCTCTCTCTATCAAAAATAAATAAAACATTAAAAAAATTTAAAAAAAACAAAAAAAAAGAACTTGGGGACCTCTAGCCCCGCATGTCTCTCTGGGCTCCACCACCTGTGCCTCAAGTGGATTATGATAACACCAGTTGTGCCTGCCTGGCAGGGGCGACTGAGTGACGAGGGTGTGCAGGAAGGGCCTTCGGTCGGCCAGCACGGGACGCGGGACGCGGGACACAGGACGCAGGACGCAGGACGGTGTGCGAGCCTTGTGGCGGAGGGCTGTGCAGCTGCAGGGGCCCAGTCCCACTCCCGCTCCCTCATGGGTGTCTTTGCGGGGCTGAAAACTGTTCCCTGGGGGGCCTGGGACAGGTCTGGTCCTTTCCTACTGCTTTGATTTTTTTTTCTCTTTTCTGAACGGGGCCCCTTTGGGCAATGTCAGCCTATCTGTCCCCAGTGGGACAGACATTGGGGTGACAACTGTCCTCAGTGGCCAGGGCTTGGCTTATCTGGCCTTGAGATGAGGGTCAGGGGCAGAGCACATTCAGGAACCTTCCGGAGGGCAGAGGCTGAGCCCACCCTGCCCGCGGCGGGCGCCCCCCAGCCCAGCAGACCCCGGGCCGCAGCTCTGCGGTCGCGAGCGAGGCTGGTGCTGACTCGGCCTTCGCACGGGCCGCTGGAGAGGCTCTAACAAGACCGGCCCTGTGAGAGTCCTGCTACCTGCCGGTGCTCGGCATTCAAAATAGAATCTCGCGTTGCAGCAAAGCCTTTAATTCGATGTGTCCCAACGGCAGGTCGGTGTGGGGATGACTATGATCTGGCCAGTCGTGGGCTATAATCATGGAGTCAGAATGAAAAATTACAGGCATTGTGTGGGCTTGTTTTAAATATAACGTAATCCACACCATCCTCTCTCTTATTTGCTAGACTTGAAGTGGACCCTTTGGCAGTTGGCAAAGGTTTTGCCTGACGTGTACCGGATAAAAATGGCCCTCGCTCAGGGAGAAGGGCCCAGGGAGGCCTCCCCAGACCCCGAACGTTACCTACTGCCTGTGGCCCATGCGTGGGCTCAGACTCCGGCCGCGCACCTGCCCAGCTGTGTGTGAGTCCCAGGAGGTAATTGATGTGTGGGCTCAGCTCCGTCGCTGGGAGGAGGCTGGCGCACCTCTGGGGCGACCCCAGGGCCGCCAGGGACGTGCCCGTCTCCCTCCCCAAGCCTCCGCTCACCCACTCGAAGGAGGCAGTAGACACAGCACCTTTCAAGTCAGTTACTGTGTCCTGATGTCATTTTCCCTGGTGTCGCTGTGTGCACAGGGCTGGGTGTGCATCAGTACCACCTTCCTGGAAAGAAAAAATAGAGATGCACATGTATTCCTGTGGGGAGGAATCCAGCCTAAGGGAAGTAAATTGGGAACAAAGATTCGTTGTCAAAATAGGTTCCCTGCGGTGTATTTTCATACTCCTGAAAGACTGAAGACAGGAAGGCACGACACCCGGGGGGCAGTGAGGGTTCAGGGTGTGCTCCCTCTGAGCACCACGTGCTCACGCGCATCTCTCTGGGCGGCAGGTGCCCACAACAGAAAGTGAATAAGGCAAACACGAAATCACGTCTGCTGTCCAACCTCGGCGAGGACACAGACGTGCGCACGACCCCGGGAAGGAAAGGTGGTGTGGAACTATGATAGTGGTGAGCGTTGGCGAATTTGTAGGCTCGGATTTTGCTTGTGTTGTTTTCTTCACAGTCCAAATGCTTTATATCTGGTAAAAGAGCTGAGCGTTAAAAACGTAAATACAACGGGTGGGGAGGACGGTGTCCAGGTCCCCTTTGGGGTCGGTGGGGCGGCTGCAGAGACCGGGGCTCCTCTTGCTTCAGCGACAGGCTGCAGTGGATCCGACGCCTGGACTCGACGACGCGCCAACTGTGGGGCTTCACCGAATGCGTCTGCGTGGATTAGTGGTCTTTCTAAAATCTTGCCACACGCCCAAGAAACATCAAAGCCGTTGAAGTGGGGCAGCCACGAACGCCACTCTGTCCCTGCCGTACCACGGAGTGCCTGTGGCCCCCACGCCCCTGGGGCCAAGCGGGCTTTCTGCCTGAGACATGAGCTCCCCCTGCCCGGTAGGCAAGGGGCCGCTGCTGTCCACACCTCTGGGCTTTGGGGACCCTGCTCCCCGCCCCGCTAGACCACACATCCCCAGCTGCCGGGACATGCAGGCCCACCTGGCCAGCTGTCACCAGAGTGGGGAGCCCCCAGCACCTCCCTGGCGAGGGTCACCCCCTGCCACTTCTCGGTAGGTCAGCCCAGATGAGGCCACCTGCAGAGGGGAGAGGAGGGGAGGTCACAGAGGCCAGTGGCCAGTGTCCGGGTCTAGGTGGCAGCTTGCCTGGGACTTCTACGAACCAGACACGTGCCTGCCCAGTTAGCAGCTGGAGACAGGATTCAGCAGCCGGAAGGCTCAGACAGACAGACAGACAGACAGGCCTTCGCGGGAGGTGGAGCAGGACGGATGGAGGGGCGCAGAGCCTGGGACTGGGAAGATGCCCCCGGCCCAGGGCGAGGACGGAGTGCAGGCTTGCCTCACCCCCGGGCAGCGGCCCGCTGTGCCCACGACGCCCCTCCGAGGTCAGTGCCTGCTGAGGAGGCGGTGTCACGTCGCGCTGTCCAGACGGCGGCAGGACCAGGTACGCCTACGAACAGATTCCCGGGACTTGTCAGCACCGCCTCGTCGGGCTGTGCTTGTCGCCGGGGCTCCGGAGCGTCCGTCCTTCTTCCGCGGGCATCCCACGGCCGGGAACGCGTGGGAAGCACAGACTTCAACCGGAAAAACGACCGACTTGTCCGTAAGAGCTGGTGACCCAGGGACGCCCCTTCCGTCCGACGTGCTACACGCGGCTGCCGTGAGCGGTGTTAAAAACAGGGGGCTCTGAAGACTGACGTTTCAGGATCCCGGGCGTACATGCAAACAAGCCGAAAATGCAACCCTCTGCACGTGACAATCAATAATTACGTCAGGCAGCCGCACCTCGGCCGGTGACCGTGGTCTGTGACTGCCCGCAGGCCACACAGACCCCCCTGTGCTCGCCGGGGCCCGCCCTGCCGCGCCCTGTCTGGGGCTCCCTGACCGTGAGGCCGCAGACCTCAGGCTGGTGGGGACGCGGTGCCGGCCCAGCCGCCCTCCGGCCAGCTCACCGGTGGCCCCACGGAGTCCGGTGATGCCCGCTAAGTTGTTCCGAGGTCACACCTCCAGGCGCCAAACCAGAGCAGACGTGGTGGAGCTGGGTGTCGGGTCAAGGAAAGGGACGGGGTGGTTTTGAGGCTCTGAGCGCCTTGCTGTTTGCAAGATCTGAGTAGTCAGCGCAGGTCCGGGCGCCGGCTGCGGCGTCACGGGGCGACGGCCCTTCGTCACACACCGAGCCCTCCTGGCCTTCCCGGCAGCAGGCACAGGCCTGAGCCTGAACCGTCCAGCGCTCCTGGCCACCAGCACAGACCACACACTGCGTGGGGATCCCGTACACGCTGGGGCTCGGGAGGGGACGGGGGGACCCCGCAGAGGCGGCGGGGAGCCTGCCCGGTCGTGGTGCTGGCCTGGGGGGCTCATGCCCGGGGTCCCGCATCTCCACCAGGCTCCTGCCGTGAGCACGAGGCCTCGAGACTGGAGCCTCCGCGCTGCCTGCAGGCAGGTCCGCGTCACTGCCACCCACAGCGCCCGCGGGGTCGGATGAGGACAAGGGACAGGCCCTCCTCACAGGACGCCGGGCCTGTGGTGGCTCTGGGTGGCGGCGTGGAGCCCCGGGGCGCAGAGCACGGGGCTGGCAGCCAGTGAGCATGGGCAGGGTGTGGCGGGAGCACGGTGCCCGGACGGCGGCCACAGGATGTGAGGGCCTGGGAAGGGAGGGTGGAATGTTCCAGAAACACACCTCCGGCAGCACTTTGGAGATGGGCCAGCAGAGAGGACAGAGACGGTGGGAGACGTAAATTCTGCACCAGCAGGACCCGGGGCTTTTCCGAGCTGACAGGCCAGGGCCCAAGCCTCAATGCCAGGACCATCCCCTGGGTAGAGAGCGGGAAGGGGCCCGGGGCGGGGGGTGGGGGGGGGGGACTGGCCGGCTCTCCGAAGGGGTCACCCAGGGCCAGACACTGGAGTCCCTGCTGTCCTGACGGCCTGACCGCTGCTGCCCACGTCTCTCCTGGTGCAGATGCTAAGCCGGTGGCGGACGCCCAGGGGCTCTGTAGCGGGAGGAGCCCTCAGGTCCGCGCTTTCCTCCCCTGGGTGGGCAGTGAGTCCCAGTGTGAACATGTCGGACACGGTGACGGCACACGAAACCCCGCAGGCCCTCTCACCTTTGCCGCCAGTGAACACTCGGGTGGATTCCACACTTTTCTGAGTCCCCTTCGTTAATGAGAAGAACGCAGATCCACAGAGCTGGTGTCATAGTCCCAGATTTTCTTCGGGAGTGTAGTGTGCTGGGTGCCCACTTCCCAGCTTTCAACCGCAGATCCAAACACTCAATGAACCGCGTGTAAGAAACAGGAAGACGATGGGGGTCCCTGGGGGCTCAGTCAGTTAAGCGTCTGACTTCAGCTCAGGTCATGATCTCACAGCTCTGGGGTTCGAGCCCCATGTCAGGCTCTGTGCTGACAGCTCGGAGCCTGGAGCCTGCTTCCGATTCTGTGTCTCCCTCTCTCTGAGCCCTTCCCCTGAGCACACTGTGTCTCTCAAAAATGAATAAATGCTTTAAAAATTTTTTAAAAAGGCACTAGAATAACACTTTTAACATATGGAGAGAAAAAGAAAGTAAGGATTCTTTGTCCAGGAAAGAATATATTTCAGACAGGAGGACGGACTCACAACTTTGCCGGACACAGGACACCGGTGAGCCTGCGCCGGAGGGAAGGGCTGAGGAAGGGCTTCGGCAGGAGGAAGGGGGCGCGAGCTGAGGGAGGCGCTCCGCATCCACACGAAGGGACGGGGCTCCGGCCTCCCTGGCGCTGTGAGTGAATGAATAGAACCTTCAGAAGCTGTTATTGACATTTCTAGAAAACGTCATCAAATACACCCGCCACGAACTGCGGGGGCTGTGACATACAGGACAGCATGGAGGCGGCAGACGGGGGCGAACCCGCCAAGGCACCCGTGCCGCGTGCCACGCATCTAACGGCCATTTCGTAACCATAAAGGGCCAATTTATGGAGCAGACACGATGACGCTTCTGAACCTAATAACACCTTCGGGGGCGTAATGAGCTGTTGACAGTCTCCTGGGAACGCGAGCGTCCGGAGGCCCCCGTATAAACGTTGCTCCTGTGTGTCTCTGGTTTTAGTCTTGTGCGCGGTGCTCCCTGCACCTTCAGCTTTGGGGCATCGCGCCCCCCTCCACTTGGCTATGAAAAGAAACGGCCCTGGCAGGCGGGGAGTGGCGGTCGGAGTGCGCCTGGCCACACAGCCTCTGGCTCCTGGGACTCCGGCCTTTGCATCTACACCCTGAAGATAGACTGTGCTGGGGGTCATGGGCGGGGGATACACAGTGCAGCCGTTCTCCGGGCTGCAGGGCGTGGAAGCCGCTGGAAGCTGGGCCACGGTTCGAGGGCCGGGTGCCGGGAGCACAGCCCAGAAGCCTCGCCGGCCCCCCCACGGCTCCCCTGCCCTGTCACGTGCATTTCTCCAAGCCTCCAGCACCGGCCCTCAGCGGCTACCCAGCACTGACCTTCCTGAGCCACTTACATGTCAACCGATGGGGGTAGGAGGGTTGACAGGTGCTGACTTGTTCTGACTTTGTTTTCCAAACTGCCCTGGTTGGTGAGAACCACAGACAGGTCACGCGATTACTTAGCTCGATAAATGCAAGGGATTAGTAGATGGAGGCCTTAACGGAGGGCGTTCTTGGCAGCGGGGAGGGCTGCTCCCTGCTTCCTGTGCTCGTCAGGGGCAGCCTCACAGCACTCATGGGCACAGAAGCACCGAGCTCCGCGGCGCTTCCCAGAGCACACGGTGTGGGGGAGGGGGGAGCAGACAGGGCACACGACAGAAACTTTCCTGAACACGAGGGCCCATTTTATTTTATTTTATATTTTTAAGTGTAATTAGTTTTGAGAGAGAGAGAGAGAGGGAGGGAGGGGGAGGGAGAGAGAGAGAGAGAGAGAGAGAGAGAGAGAGGGAGGGAGGGAGAGAGATAGAGGGAGAGTGAGCAGGGGAGGGGCCGAGGGAGAGGAAGGGAGAATCCCAAGCAGGCTCTGCACTGTGGGCACAGAGCCCGATGCGGGACTTGAACTTCTGAGACAAACTGTGAGATCGTGACGTGAGTCAAGATCAAGGGTCAGATGCTTAACTGGCTGAACGGACCAGGCGCCCCAGCGAGTGGGGTCACTTTGAAGCTGTGGACCCGCATGTGTAAAGCAGTGCACGTGCCAGCCAGCCGACCTCCGGCCTCCTTTTCCTGCATAAGTCTTGTCTTGTTTGGGACACTGTCTCGCTCCGTGCACGTACGCCTCTCTGGATCTCAGCTTTGAAACATGGACAGTGAAATTGG
Source organism: Suricata suricatta (assembly GCF_006229205.1). NCBI lineage: Eukaryota > Metazoa > Chordata > Mammalia > Carnivora > Herpestidae > Suricata > Suricata suricatta. The sequence continues at coordinate 544,616 of NC_043716.1, forward strand.
GGAGGATGAACCCACATAAAACCCTTTTATATGGCATGAGTGTAACAGAAAGAAGGAAGCTCAGAACCTCTGTCCTTTGAAGAGAAACAGTCATCTGGAAATCAAGTCTTTGTCTTTTCCAGTAACCTTCCAACTAGTCTTCAGGGTGGATGCAGAAAGCAGTGGATGCAGAAAGGTCTGGAAGGATATTTCCGGGGGATGCAAGTGATGACAAATTATTAAATTTTTCTTTACACATTACTGATTTATCTTCATTCATTTCATGTAACACATATCACCTTTGTAATAAAAATGTTAATAAGGAACATTGTTAGAGAAAAGCAACTTTATTCTTTAAAAAAAATACTGATTTCTGGGGCACCTGGGTGGCTCAGTCGGTTCAGCCCCTGACTTTGGCTCAGGTCTCGATCTCATGGTTCACAAGTTTGAGTCCTGCATCGGGCTCTGTGCTGACAGCTCAGAGACTGGAGCCTGCTTCAGATTCTGTGTCTCCCCCCTCTGCTCCTCCCCCACTTACGCTCTCTCTCAGTCTCTCAAAAATAAATGAACATTTAAAAAATTTTTAAACAAAAAATTAAAAATAATACAAAAAAACACTGATTGGAGCGTGTGGGTGGCTCAGTCACTTGAGTGTCTAACTCTTGATTTCGGCTCAGGTCATGATCTTGCAGTTCGTGAGTTAGAGCCCCGCACCGGGTTCTGCACTGTCAACTTGGGATTCTCTCTCTACCCTCCCCTATTAGTGTACTATCTCTCTCTCTCTCTCTCAAAATAAACATTAAAATAAATAAGTTAATTTTTTAAATCACTGATTAAGAGAGTGTTTGTATATAATGCACACGGCCTGTCGTGCTAAAAAGAACTCATCAACTCACCAAAGACTAAATCCCAAAGTAATTATTAGTTTTCAGCAGCAGTTTCATGAGTCAGAAGCTTTAGCATAGCCTCTGGGGTTTTCTACCATCCCCCCTGGCACGAGCCCCCATTCCACTGGGCAGCCCAGGCCACTGCCCCCTAATTAGATGACGTGGTGTGGGGACTGACTTAGCCCAGTGCCTGGCAGTGGCCAGTGCCCGACCCCACCGTGAGGTCCTGCAGAATCAACGTCACTACACCCTGCTAGATGGCCACCCGCCTTCCCTCCAGGGGTAAATATCCGTGGAGTCATGGGCAGCAGGCAGGGAAGGTCTCCCCAAAATCAGCATCTCCCCCTGTCCTCCGTCACTGCCGCTAACCCTCTCCTGCAGCAAATCCTGCGGCCAGGTGGGTGCTTCCCCCAACGGGCCATGCTCTAGCCCTTTAAGCTGCTAGAATCTTCAGAATTTTCAGCCTTGGCACTGTTGGCATTTTGGGCTGAGCGATTCTTTGTCGTCGGGAGTGGGGTGGGGTCCTGCACATTGTAGGACAGTTATCGGCACCCCTGGGCTCCACCTGCTAGATTCCAGAAGCATCCAACCCCCAACATTGTGACAAAAATATCTGTAGACACTGCCCAGTGTCCCGTGTGGGGCAAGAGTGCCCCCAGCTGAGAACCACTGTTACCAGTTCACAAGTTCTTCGCCTTCCCATGAGGTGAGGATGGTAGGTTAATACCGCGTCAAAACCCCCAAAGACATGAACCTTTAAGACCTTCTCAGGAGCAGCTGCTTGTGAGAGTCAAGATTTGTCTGCCAGTTTAGTGCAAACTTTCTCCCTTATTAGTGGCCACCAGGAGGCTCTGGGAAAAGGAAAAAATTAGGCAGGTCCCTGTGGGGCTGAGAGAGGGGAGGGGGTGTTCAGCCAGCTGGTACTCTCAAATTCATTCATGGGGCATAAAACGAGCAGGGCAAGCTGGTCAGTCACGTGGCTTTCATGCCATCCATGTTCTCATTTTGTACTTCCGACCCTCATGTCATGGTAGCCAGCCTCCTGCACCTCGCGCCCCTCTGCATCTCCACCCAGGTATTAAAAAATTTTGTGTTTGTGTTTTTAAATTTATTTTTGAGAGATAGAGACAGCACAAGCAGGGGAGGGTCAGAGAGAGAGAGGGAGACACAGAATCCAAAGGAGGCTCCAGGTTCTGAGCTGTCAGCACAGAGCCCGATGCAGGGCTCGAACACACGAACCATGAGGTCATGGCCTGAGCCGAAGCCAGAAGCTTAACCGACTGAGCCACCCTGGCACCCCATCCACCTGGGTATTTTAGGGTCAGCTCAAACTCAACATGCCACACCGCAACTGGCTTTCCTCCCAAACCTGTCTCCCCTAGTGACCCTCATCCTGGTAACTGGCACCACCGTGCACCGAACCGCTCGAGTCATTCTTGGTTCTCCTGTTCCTCTCCCTCACCTCCCATGTCCGTCAGGCGTGTCAGCTCTGCCTCTAAAAGCACGTCCCTGCAGGCCGTGTCTCCTCTAGCTCACCGTCTGACCCTCAGAGCACGCCTGAGGCCGCTGGCTGCGCCGGGCCGGTGGGCGGGGCGTGGGCGGGGCCTGCGAGGAGCCGGAGGAGGGGCCTGCGCGCGCCGGGGGCGGAGCCTGCGCTGGGGCAGTGGGC